>NC_133776.1:26012647-26078554 GCF_003597395.2 Chelonoidis abingdonii
CTCTGGTCAGGTGTTTGGTTCCCTTTGTTAACCCTTTACAGGCAAAAGAAACATTAACCCTTAGCTATCTGTTTATGACAACCTGGGAAATTCAGCTCCTTACCTTCTCCTCCCAAAAACACCCCAAAAAAGAGAACCTTTCTGCCTCCAATGTGCTGGAAAAAATTGAGGGCTGGATTCTCATTTATTTCAAGGTCTCTTTATATCAGTCTGGCTGTGTAAAGGGGTCTAACACACCCTTTAACTGTGACTTTTATCCACTTTAGGCCCCATTATACTGCCAGAGGTACGTGAAGAAGCCTTAGTGTAATTGAGAAGTGGTCTCAGAGTTCTTCAGTAGGTGCAAAAACATTTCTGAATGACAATGTTCTCTCACATCAAACTTTCCACCAGCCTGCATTTTACCTATATGCTTTTTGTGAATTAAGAGTTGTGTGTGAATTTTTTTCCATTGGAATGTTGGCATCTGGTGATCAAAACTCTGTTTGATCCACAGAATAGCAACAGAGAAGCGGCGTGCCTATATACCTGCCTATATACCTTGACCTTCCCCTGTTAGGACCATCTCCCAGGTTCAGTCTCCAAGCCCATTTAATCCCTGGTTTCACTGCTGGGACTCCATAAGAGTTAATTTGTGTCAAGTAAGGTGTTCTTTGTGAAGTGGTCCCAGTCCACTGAAAAGATGATTGAGCTGCATGTACTCTAAAAGTGATATAACCTTCTGGCAGGGTGTTTTCTAAGTTATAAATATCTTTGAAAAAAATCTGAACTTGTTACAGAGACACAAACTCGCAAGCATAGAGTAACCACTTTCTATGAAAGAATGTTTTGCTTTCTCTGATGGGATGTATTAACCCAGGGATCCCCAACATGGGGCATCTAAGTGTGCCCGCATACTGGCCGGTGAACAAGCATCTGCCAAAATGCCACCGACAAGCTGCATCATCCAGAGGCGTCACCGCTGAAATGCCGCTGATTTTCGGCGGTATTTCGGCAGCAATGCCTCTGGATGATGATGCTTGTCGGTGGCATTTTGACGGCGATGCCTATTGACATTGCCGCTTGTTGGCGGAATTTTGGTGGATGCTCGCCCGCTGCCACGATCCTCCATGGCTCGTCGTCTAGTGCCCACCAGACAAAAAAGGTTGGGGACCACTATATTAACTCCTTAAGTTCTAGGGTGGGGTTTCAGAGCAACTCTGTGCCCAGGTGACCATCCACACTTCCAGAGCGTGGCAGCTGGAGCTGAGGCTCAGAGGGGGGGCTGACAAGGCAGGGAGAAGGAACTGCTCTCAGTGCACCTGAGGAAAAGTTCTACAACAACTTTCTCCTGGAGAGGAAGAGCTTGGCCGCTAAGCCCAGAGAGGCTGAAGGTTCATTTAATAACTTTGCTCTTACTAATTCTTCAGACTTTGAGACTTTGACAGGAAATTGGATGGTAGGAATTGGCCCAGGGAGGCAGCCTTAAGGCATTCTGAGTGCTTGACATTGGCAACTCTTACAGGACCCTGGCCTGGAGCCTGGCGGAGTGAGAGGGCCTGGGCTTCCCTACCCAACCCACTCCACCCCCACCCCTCATTAAGAAGGGAATGAAAATCCTTATCTGCTAGACTCCCCCTGCAGGGAAGGAAGGAAAGGTTAAATACCTTTTGAAACCCTGTCTAGGACTGGAAAGTCAGGGGAAGGGAGTCAATAACCAAACTGCATATATTGCTAGGAATTCCATCATGGCAAGGGGAGAGAACCGAGTGGTAACCTGACCAGAGGGTCAAATCAACCCTCAATAAAAGACACATTGACCCAAAGCATAGAGGTGGTCTGGGGAAAATAATAGAGATGTGGTGAACAGGGACCTTACCACCAGCAGACACTGTCCATCACTGTCATGTTTTCACACTGGCCTCCTATGCTGCACACACACATTTTACACACTCATGGGTACCTCAATAGCCGTAAGTTCATGCAAAATGAGGTACATTTAGCGAATCTAGGTCATTCCAAGGGACTACCTTGCATTGCCTATTTGTGCACACAACTCTGTGGCTTAATGGCCAATGGAAAAATTGACCTTGTGTTTATCTCGAAGCCATTTTGGCACAGTATAAAATACATTATACTATTTTGTTGAAGGGAAAACTGGTACAATTTTGGAAAAAGAAAAGAGTCCCAACAGTGAAAACCTGGTCCCTCACCCAGTACTGAGTAGACAGGCTTGGTGCATGAGGTTCTGTGGTGGATGTGTGTTTGTGAGCGGGTAAAGCGGTGAGAAAGGAAGGAACTGAACTCTTCCCACCTAAACCACAGAGCTGTAGCAGTGTTATTTTGTGGCTAGTACTGCAGCCTCAGTACCATTGTGCCCTCTGTGTGCCTGCTATTCTGTAGGAGAGTTTGGTTAGTGGCTCCAACTAGTAGCTGTGCCACTGGAAACTTACTTGCACACAGCCTCCACCCCTACATGTTAGGGTAGAGGGAACTTTTCCAGAACACAGCTCAGTGGTGTGCAGTGGATGAGGATGGCTTGCAGAGTCCTCCATACAGTGTGCACTGATTCCATTCCAAAATCGCTGGTATCATTTCACACGGCATCAGTTCAATTCCAGAAGCAAACATAAAAATTACAGGATGCTAGATCCACTGACCATCCTTGTTTGTATTCTGCTGTTATCAAACATTGAAGTAATAACCTTTTGCCTCTCATCTCCAATCCCAGTTACATTTATCTCTAAGTTCATGCTACTTTTCTACTTCAGTGTGTTTTTCATTTATCTTCCCCCCCCCCAATTTAAACCCTCACACTTTTATTACACCCTTCTTACACTAATGTTGGGGCACAGGGTGGAAATTAGTCTCTTCCATCCCTCTGTCATTAGCTGCTATTTCCATCTGCTCTGTGGTGTTCAGATTGACTCTTCTGCCTACACTGCTAAAGGTTTTTCTTAAGGTTTCTCTTGGGTGCCCTTGTTTCCTCATACCAGGTGGTTTCCCCTTGACAGCTTCATGTGGGAGTCTGTGTTTGGCACCTGAAGTACGTGCCTGTAACATTTCCAGCGCTTCCTTCTGAGTCTGTGGAGATGAGCTGCCGGCTGGCGATTTCTTGGATCTGTTTATTGTTGATAGTTTCTTCATCCAATGCCTAGAAGATTTTGTGAGCGTCTATTTTCAAAGGCCATGAGTTTTCTGTCTAACATTTTGGTAGATCTCCAGCTCTCACAGCCATATGTTAGCCCTGAGAACACTGGGCCCAATGTGTCATAATGTATTGAACTGCTTTATTTTAAATTACTCATTTTGTAGTTTTCAAAGCATACCCATTGGATCAATTCAGAGCCCATGAATCAGAGAATTGTGGGACTGGACGAGACCTTGAGTGGTCTTCTAGTTCAGTCCCCTGCACTCAAGGCAGCACTAAGTATTATCTAGACTAGTGTTTCTCAAATTGGGAGTCCCAACCCAAAAGGGGGTCATATGGCTAATGTAGGGGGTTGTGAGATCACAAAAAATATTGTGGGAGAGATTGAGAGGGGGGAATACAGCAGCTGCCCTCTCTTGCCACTCATCTCTGAAGGCAGCGCCGTAGCCAGCAGCAGCACAGAAATAAGGGTGGCAATACCATGAGTATGCTTTTATGAGTATGTACAGTAATTTGCTATCATTTTGGGGGGGAGGGTGGTTCCCAGAGCCTGAAATATTTTCAGGGAGGGGCCAGCAAAAAAAGTTTGAGAACCCCGATCTAGATCATCCCTGACAGGTGTTTGTCTAATCTGCTCTTTAAAATCTCCAGTGATGGAGATTCCGCACCCTCCATAGGCAATTTATTCCAGTGCTTAACAATGTGATTTTAAAAACAAAATAAACCATTTATTGATCAACATCAGCCTCTGATAAGTACTATGATTCAGAATAATGCTGAGCACAGTTGAGACACAGAAAGCTCTGAACTGTTAGGTGGCTTTTCAGAACATATTTAATTGCACTTCACTACCATATTTGTTTGCAAACATTTTGCAATCACCAATCTGTTGATAGTGTGAATTTTGTCTACCCAAATTCAAGATGTTGATTGTGCATAAGAAAAAATGAGCCAGGACTTTTTTTCTGATATAAAATATTGTAATAATTTGGAGGCTAGATTATGACTTACTTATTTCTGGCAAAACAATTGAAGGCAGTACCTGCAGGGTTGGGACCAGGTGAGAGGATGGATGGTCCAGTAGCTAGGGTGGTAGTCTGAGACTTGGGAGATCTAGGTTTACTTCCCTGCTCAGCCATAGCTTTCCTGTGTGGCCTTGGGAAAGTCACCTACACCCACAAAGGTACTTGGGTGCCTAAGTCTCAGTTTTGGATCTGCTGTGATCCATAAAACTCCTGAAGAACCAAGTAGGTGGCTAAACTCACTCAGTGCCTAAGTTTTCAGGGTCAAAGTTCCCTAGGGGCCTCTGTTCCTGCCTCTGGGCATGTACATGGCAGTCTCACTCTCAGCGTCCAGCAACCTGTCTCTCATCTAAGTCCCAGAGTGATTCACAACTGGAGAAGGGGGGACTGGACCCAGTGTCCCCCACCACCCAGGGAGTAGGACTGCTGCCTAAGTCACTAGTAGGGGTGGTATTTTATTCTTTAGCTGCATATCTATTGTGTTTCTGTGTTTTCCCAAGTTTGATTGTGTTCCCTTTTCCCTAACAGAGATTTCCCTCTTTGTACACAGTCTTAGAATGTTGTGAGTGGGGAAGTTCTGACTATTCAGGTCACTCCAGAAGTGTAAATTTGGGTTTCTGGGTGGGGGCTCAAGATGGTTTTGCTACTTGTCAAGAGGGAGCCTAGATATATCCCTTATTATGGCTGATAATACCTGGCAGAAGGGTAACACTGCTTTAAATAAAGAGAATTGAACCCCGTGGTTATTAAATATGGAAAGTCTATGCCAGTATGTATGGCTGACCATTTCCCACTGACACTGTACTTGAGAAGTAGATAGAGGATATTCAGTTAGGAAAGCAGCAAAAAATCCATTTTCTTGTGAAATGTTGTTCAGATCTATCCTTACTATAAAGCCTCTTAAAATACTAAAGCTAACCTTCTTCCAAAGCACATTTAGCCTTGAAAAAGGACAGGAAAGTGAACATACTTTCTATACTGTTGCATCATCATTAGTTAAGGACAAAAGGTGGCAAAGTTTATAAGGATTTTTCAATGACTGATGCTGCAAATGACAAATAATAGTACAGCTGTTCTTTTTTTTTAAAGCTGCTACCTATCTCAATTTTCTTAAAAAGCCTAATCTGGAAGTTTAAGGCCATGTATCAAATATCTTTTTAAAGATCTGTTTTTCAGCAAAACACTGTTATTCAAAGCCATAGTTAATTAATGTGTCAGCAGAGATGTCAGAGTGTGAATGAGCATGGAAGTTGAACAACCCTCGCAACAAAAGATGCACTTCCTCCAAGTTCCACTGTCAGTACGGTACCTTTTCAGTGGCTAAAGAGAAGGATTAAGTCTATAGATCTGTACATCTGTATTAACTTTTTTTAAAACAAAAAGCTATTGGAAAAATAAAGCAAACAAAACTGTCCTTTGTTTTTGCCTATTAGGGCCTTGATCTAACATAACACTGAAGTCAATGGGAGTCTCTCCATTGACTTGAATGGGATTTGGATCAAGCTCTAAATAAGATGATTTAGGAGAGGATAAATTGTGAAATCCATAGTCATTTGCATATCTAACTTCCTGAATTAGCCTATGTGGGGCTTTTGTTCTGGGAAATGGAAAGGCAGGTGGCAAGGGGAAAAGGGCACGGGGGGGTGGGTCATTTTCATGATCCAATAAGGGCGGGGGCCAGGGAGGAAAGGAAAAGAAAGCAAACACCACCCACAGTGCTGACTCAGCCCAGCTCAAATCTGCACAGGATAACAGCAGCTTCCAAACCAGTCACCTCTGAGCTCTGATTCTATAATAATAAATTATACATCATGGCTTCTGAGCCATTATAAAACATACTCCAGCAGTGAATTAATAGTTTCCTTGTTCGGAGAGAAATGAGTTGACCAAGGATGCTATATCTCAGGCTAATTTATATGCCAACCTGTGAACTCTTGAGCTGGGATATAAGATGCCAAACAGCATACAGCTCACAGAAGTAGCATGACCTTATCAGAACCTCAGCAGAGTTTGACCCTATCACCCAGCCAGACTCTTGGGTACGTCTACACTGCACGATTATTTCGAATTAGCTTAAACCGATATTACAAAACAGATCTAATAAAATCGGTTTAGCGCGTCCACAGTGGTCTTGAAATAGATTGGTTTGAGTCATGGTCCAAAGCTACATCGATTTCAGGAGCGGTGCACTGGGGTAGCTGTTCCTCAGCTATCCCATAGTTCCACTTCCGTGTTAGAGCACAGTGCCTGAGGGGCAGAAAACATTTCGCCGGTGGTGTGGTACAGCCCACCTCCTTTGTGAAGGCAGCAGACAACCCTTTGGGCTTTTTTCGCGAGTGTGAGCAAACGCCATAAGCAAGCATGTTTCCCTTTTTTTCACGGGGGGGGGGGAATAAACTGAGGGCTGTTCCTATGAACACGCCAGACACTGTGTTTGAACTACAAGACATGGTGCTCAGCCAAGATGCAAATAATTTTCAGAGACTGCTGGGACTGTGGATAGCTGAGTCCTCAGTACCCTCCCTTCATGAGCGTCCATTTGAGTCTCTGGCTTCCGTTACGCTTGTCACGCAGGCTGTGTTATCCTGGATTTTTTATTCAAACGTTATGGCATTTCGTGTTCTGAACGAGCTGGATACAACAGATTTGTCTCCATACAGCGATCAGACTAGTATCTCCGTACGGTCTATGGTGAGCTCTTTTTCGATTTCAGACTGCATTGCCAGCCGTGTGATCAGAGCTCCAAGCTGGCAAGCAGGAATGTAATTCAAAAGTTCCGGGGCTTTCCGTTTTACCTGGCCGCTGCATCGAGTTCAGATTGCTGTCCAGAGCGGTCAGTGCTGCACACTGGATGGCCGCGGAGGCCAAATAATCGTCTCGCTCACACGAACCTAATCCGAGTTATGCTATCATGAATTTAGCTTACTCCTCGTTTGGAGGAGTTCGAAAATCGATTTTAAGGACCGTTTACTCGTATTAATGACGACGTCGTGTGAACGGGTACAGCGTTAAATCGGTAATGGCCATTAACCGATATTTAAAGTCGCAGTGTAGACTGGCCTTGTTTGAATGGTCTTCTCATCTCACTGTGACTGTCGCACATACCAACTGTTCATCCAACCCTGCCGCACTCCTGCTGAAGAAGCGACCCCAATCCCGTCTCCATCAACCCTGCTGCACTCCTGCCTGAAGCGCGAGCCCACCCCTCGTCTCCATCCAACCCGGCCACATCCCGAGCCCAAAGCAGCCAGCCCACGCCTGTCGGGTTATTCTTATTTTATTTCATAAATATGTAGACTAATATGAAATTAATAATTTCAAGATAAATGTGTATTAATTCTAATGACAATGCCACATTATTAGTATTCATTTTGAAAGTTTATTAAGATGCTCGGGGAGGGGTGGGGACAGGAGACGCAAGGTGAGTTCTCCTAGGGTGCAAAATATTCTTGCACCGGCCTGATGTCAGGAATTCTTTGTGCTGGCTTGGGATGTGAGAGCACAGTGCTGGTACTTCATGGCAGTTAAACTTTTCTGTAAGGCCCTCTCCATCTACGTACACGAATTAATTGATCAATGGATTTATTTTTTCCAGTAATAAAATAAAGAAAAGGGTCACATTGTTGTCAAGGCATGCCTCTGACTGATAGTATAGCATAAGTTTTTGTTAGGGTATTCTATGGTCAAAAAAGACCTGATCCCAAGTGCTTCTTTCAGTAGAGATCAACGGAGAAGTGTAAACTATGCTAGCAGAATATAATGATTCTCTGCTGATTGTTGCCACTCTCTCATTTATGTGAGTCTTGCATACCAGTGTTTCCAAAGCTCAGCTCCAGGAGTAAATCATTGTTTTAGATGAGATCTCAGCTTTCTTTATTAAATTAATAAGAATTCTAGCCATAAGTTCAGAGAAAAACTTGAGAATGTGAAACAGAGTCTCAGAAACATATGATCCAACAACTTACAATTTTAAAAATCTGAATTTTTTTGAGGCTGACTTATTATTTGGTCATTTGCTATTCAGAACAACAACAGCAACAGCACACACAGCAGCGCAGTTTCCCTTCAAATAAATAGCCATATAGAATTGCCTGAGACAGGATTGGGGTATCAGTTGGATAGTTTGGTATAGTGTGGGAAGAACATCATTAGCCTGTAATATTAAAAGCATGAATGATTTGTTATACTCAGAAACTGTCATAAGTCATGAGATAGTTAATATGTCAAATAATTTAGAATAATTTGCATAGGATCTGAAGCAGACATAGGGGCGGCCATTTAATTAGAGAATAGGATAATTGGGCTGAGACGATGATAGGTAGAGCAATTGCAAACAGATAAAGAGGGAGAAGATGAGGATTTAGATAGCGCTGACGGAATATGGATTTGCTGTCTGTGCGTAAGTCTGAGTCGTAGCGATAGCAAAGAGAGTCAGTGTCCAAATAATCGGTGCAGTTAATTAAAATATCAAAGCCTAGAGTTTCATGGCGCACGGATGGACCTTACTATAGAGATAAGGAGGTGGACAAATTGGAAAGAGTCCAACAGAGGGCAACGAAAATGATTAGGGGGCTGGGGCACATAATTTATGAGCAGAGGCTGAGGGAACTGGGCTTATTTAGCCTGCAGAAGAGAAAAGTGAGGGGGGATGTGATAGCAGCCTGCAACTACCTGAAGAGGGGTTCTAATGAGAATGGAGTTCGGCTGTTCTCAGTGGTGGCAGGTGACAGAAGAAGGACCAATGGTCTCAAGTTGCAGTGGGAGAGGTCTAGGTAGGATCTTAGGAAAAAACTGTTTCACTAGGAGGGTGATAAAGCACGGAATGGGTTACCTACAGAAGTGGTGGAATCTCCATCCTTAGAGGTTTTTAAGGCCTGGCTTGACAAAGCCCTGGCTGGGATGATTTAGTTGGGGTTGGTCCTGCTTTGAGCAGGGAATCGGACTAGATGACCTCCTGAGGTCTCTTTCATCCCTAATCTTCGACCTTAACTCGTAGTGTAGACCAGAGCTATGATTACTCTTTTTGAGACATCAGAGACAAAGTCCTAAATTGAAAGCAGCAGTAAGGCAGAAAGTACCACCTGTCAGGGTCTACAAGAATGACTGTGTCAGAAAGTCTTGGAGCTCTGCAGAAGGAAAGCAAGGGTTAACCTGTAGGGCTAGAAAAGAGTTGGAGCCTGTTGGCTTTCCCAAATAGTCATAAGGCAGAGGAAGTCAGCTGCTGGAAGTGAGTGCATTGACAACTATGGTGCTCCTGTCAAGGAATGAGCACCTCTGTAAGTTTTGGGATGTTGGAGACTGGTTTCTCCTCTGGAACAAGAAAGGATATACATATTTTTGCTCTATTCATCCATAAGAAAAGAGGGATTTAGAGACTTTTTATTAAATTTACTTCTCTTGTTTAACCAGGCTGAGGGCTTTAATCTCCATCTTAAAGAGGAGGGTATAAATGTGTGGTGGTTATGAGAAACAGCGAGTAGTCTTGGGAGAGCAGGTAGAGCTGAAGGACTTTCCCAGACTAATGTCTTGGTACCAGGCCTGGAACAGGAGCTTGAAGGTGTGCAGTAACCCAAAATGTTCAAACTTGGATTTCAAAAATTAAGACACTAAATCCATGTTTGAATGTGTAAATAGTTGATCTTTTCTTCAGAGATGTGGGGTGCTTGTAGCTCCCATTTGCTTCTAAATCTAATGGCAACACTTCCAGAGTTGCCATTAACTATTGATTGTTGATCATTTGAACAGAGTGGATATATGTGAAACTCAGACATTCTTATTGTCTGTGCCAGCATGCCTCTTCCATGGCTCCAGCTTTCAGTGTGTGAATCCATTTTTCCCAATATCATGTATTGCCTTACCTACCTTTGGAGGGAAATGTTATTGTGAGAAAGGTCTGTCAAAGAAAGGAGTCTTTGTTTGTTTGTCTGTTTCTCTTTGATGGCCAAAACTGACTCCGGTAGGTTTACTTCTGTTAATAAAGTAAGCAGCAATTTGGAAATTAAAACAGATGCATTGAAATGCTTATTAGGTTCATACCAGTCAGAATATCCATAATAACTGAACATCTGTCTTACTCATTTTTTATTTAGTAATCTTCAATGCTACACATTTCCATGCAAATATGTATAATTCAAGAACATACATTTTAATGTATGTTTTTAATGAATAAATCTAGTGAAACAGCATTGCCTGGAGAAAATTATTGTATGTGTTTAATACATTTGTAAAATTACATTATCACATACATTGTAGACCTGCTTCCAATATAAAGCAGATCTGCTTTATTAATATCTTAATTTTTAATTCAGGTCAAACCAGCTGTCCAAACCTATTTTTAATATTCAGTATGGTGAAAGAGTTAATATGTTTTGGTGCTACTGACGTCTGGAAACTATTTCAGTAAAGCACATTTTTTTAAAAGAAAATATTAACTTTAGTAATGGAACATTAATAAAAATATAGACACCCCCCCCCAAAAAAAACTCTTGATACTACTGCCATTGAAATCAATGGGAGCTCATATATTGATTTAAATGGAAGAAGGACTAGGCCCTAAATTAGTAAAGTAGCCAAGTAACAACTTTTATAAATAATCTGAAGAGTGATCAGACAGAAGAAAGGTCATTTTTCTTATAGGTTCTGCTTTGCTGCTTCATCAGAGATTTTAGGACATTAAAAACCTAACCAGGTTAGGTTTGGCATTCTGCAGGATACAAGAAAGTGTGCCAACCTAGTGCCTTAGTCTGCAGCCGGGGCTATTCAGATGAATAAGAGCTGCAGGATCTGGCCACTGGAGATGGCTTAGTCCTGCACAGTTTGTTTTTTCTCAACGTCAGCTGATGTTTACGGAATGATGTGAGGTATTTCTATACCTTGACTTAGAGTTCTTGTGGAGAATGTTACTGCCATGTGGTTCATATAATTCATGGACCCAGCAGATGCGGCTTCCTCTAATTATATGGGGACACTATGTGCCAAATCCATCCTGTCTCCTCCCCATTCTTGGGAAGAGACAGACAAGCAAAGCACAAGTTTTGTGTCACACTTCCACCGAAACCTGTGGAGTGCACATACTGTAAGTTCTTTGTGGCTGGAGCCATGGAAAAGGCATTTTGAAGCAGGCTTACAGTGAGGGACATGGTAAGATCCTTATATTGCATTTTAGCACATGTCCCTCTGTTCCTGGCATTATTGATGCTGTGTGGGCATCTAGGTCTGGCTGACCAGAATACAGGTGAAAATATTACTTTTGCAGCATGATTTTGCTTGTGTTTCTGGGTCAATAATAAGAGGAGCCTGGATTTGGCCTGTGAAGTGATAATGGACTTCGGCTATGATATCATTCCCAACAGAGAGGCCTCCGGGAAGCAATATTTATGAAAAACTACACTGAATAGCTGCTTATCTGGCAGTAGATGGTACCCATTAATACAGGCAATGAGTGGATATTTTTAAACCTACTTTAGTTAAGTTGGTGGTTTTTAGTTTTTGCTGATTCTTATTCCAAGTCTTATCACAATATATTCATGGACTCTCAGGACCCAGTCCTGGGACTCCCAACTTGGTCAAAACTATGATCTGTCTCAACATGACATTTGTCTGAGATCAGTTATTAGAGTGCAGGGTACTACTAAGTGCCAAATGAGAGGTGATGAACATCATCAACTTGCCTCGTGCTCCATATCTGGCAGGACTAAGCTGAACAGTAAGAAGAAGGTGGAAGAAATCCTTTGTCAATCCTGCAAAGACTGAAGCATGTACTTAACTTTACACACTGTTAGTAGCCCCATTCATTGACTGTAACTATTCAGTGTGTACAGTTAAATGTGTGACAAATTTTTGTAGGATGGAGGCCCTCTTGTATTTGGATTTGTTGTAGATGCTCAGCTTAGGAGAACTACAAGGAACCCTCTTTTTTACATGTGGTGTTTGGTTTGTTTGGTTTTTTTGATACCAAAATGGTCACTAATGATTAACCAAGATATATTTTGTTTGTACAAGTTCTGTACATAGCCTGCAGTTTCCACAGTTCCCAAGGGACAACATACTGTCTGATGGCACATCTATTATTTATAAAGCTTTAACTAGGCTCTCTACTTAATGATAAGATTAAAATTTTCCAACAAATGGGGCATGTTAATGTGAATACACAGTGTCACAACACAAGCACTGTAGAATTAGCGGCTGTTCATTTTTGCCGACAGTAACCCTATTCTCATATTTCTCGCAGCCTAATTAAAAGGACGCTATCTTTTTTTCCTATAAAATTAATTCTTGCCATAAGCTTTGAACAACCTAACTGGCTATCTTAAATAAGAGAAATTCTTGTATTTAATTGTTATTTCTCTTATGCAATGTTTTCTGTTAGCTTGGTGGTTTAAATTCTAGTGATTTATTAAATCATTTCTGTGCAACAATTCCCCAAACCTTGAAAGAATGGTATTTTCTTGAGCAATTTGTTGTTCTATGCTCGTACCAAGTTGGCAAATATTCTAATCACAGTTTGTGCAGCATTTAAATACCATGTATAAATGTTATAACTGTATTATAGTTATTAATAATAAAGTTTACAACGTGCTCAGTGAAAAAGTGGATAGTGACAGCAACAAAAGGGAACTCTCTATATATGCTAGAAATAACATGTTTTTTTTCCTAGCCCGAGCCTATGTTATATCAACTGCAGTATTGGTCACAGTCTACTAGGAGATTCATATAAATTGAGAAGCATCAAACACACTACATTACTTCAAGAAGCTAATCTCCTCAAAGAGATCTGCTACTCTTACCTTATATTTGAATAGAGAGGTCTAATATCATATGATGATTATGTGTCAGCAAAGTACTGGGGCATATTAAGTTTAAACTTGCGCGAGAAGTGGTGAGTGCTTGAGTATTGGAGTGAAAAGCATTTTCATTCTTATGTACCCTTTGAAAAACCCTGGCTTGCTGGGATTACTAGGCATGTAAATACTAATTTGATAAGTTTGCACAATCACTTGCATAAATTTGAACTTTATTGTTTTTTTTTTTTTTTTTTTTTTTTATTATTTTGATGGTTATTGCAATTAGTTCTTCATTTTAAATAAGAGATTCAGTAAAGAATCCTATAATCATATACCTTAAATGTACATTTTCTAATGTGCATTTTTTAAAGCGAGATATCTTACCTAGATTTTAAAATTTGCTTTTTATGTGTGCATGCTTAGAGCATAGATGATATACTGCAACATATGCACGAAGTTAATAAATTAAATTTACTAGCAACATCTCTGAAGTGGATGATCTCATACAACTTATCATGTGAACTGAACATTGCTGTGCATGTGGCAGTATACAAAACAGTGGCCGCTGCTACCTTACTATTTGTTGGGTGAATCTACACATCTTGTATGTGTGTAGGGAATTCATACTCTCTTACTGGGATTGCGAGGACAGGACAGCTTAGCTCCCGCTCCTTGTGGTTGTTGACTGCTCTTAAACAACCCAGGTGCAACAGTCCCAGTGAGCACTGCTCCAGCAAATGGCTGGAGCACACGTGCAGCTCAGCATCCTCCTCTGCTTCACCAGTCGGTGAAGAGCAGGAGTACATAAGAGCGCAGCTTTACATCATCTGGCCACATCTATACGTGTCCCATATCGGGCGTTAACGATGCTTGGATCTGATATAATCGCGGTTCATCTAGATCGATATATCGTCCTAGCGCGCTACATCAATTCCGGAACTCCACCAAAACCAATGGAGTTCCGGAATCGACATGGCGAGCCGCGCACATCGATCCCGCACGGTGAAGACGGGTGAGTAGATCGATTTTAGATAATCGATTTCAGCTACGCTATTCTCATAGCTGAAATTGCGTATCTAAAATCAATTTTCGCGCGTCGTGTAGACCTGGCCTGTGAATTACTCACCAAGGGAATCCCAGCTGACTGTATAAGCCAGTTATAAGGCCCCTTTGTGCTGCTTCAAAGGGCTGTAGTGGGGCCTAGGATTGAGTCCTAACCCTACCATGTCCCTTACTCTACATCATCCACGGAGCCCACAAGCCCGTGGGTGCCCTATTCCACTCACAAAGATGATGAATCAGAGCTTTACATAATGACCCCATCTAGAATTTCTTGAATAACTTTTCTCCTGCTGAGGGATTGATGCGATAACCCTTAGTCATTAGATGGACAAAGGCCCTGTTGGCAGGAGCACCTAGATGGGAAGGTTCCTATTTGTATAAATCTAAATAAATAAGAGTGAATTGGGATGAAAACAACTGTGTCTGAATTGAAGTCAATACATTCATGCCTGCTTGTATCAGGGATGAATCTGACTCTTTCAGTACAATGGGAGTTGTGTCCCAGTAGCAACTGAATAAGGACTGAAGGATTTGACCCTTCAGTAACTGATCATAACAAATTAATGTCTAAGGTCACGATAAAATTATACAGAAAAATGAATGGCAGGGCAGAGAGAAAGTTGATTGGGTGCTGCTATTCACCCTTTACTGTGATATAAGAACAAAAGGATAGCCTGCAAACATAAGACTTTTGCTCTACACTGTGTTTTATAAATCCTAACTAGTCCTCACAGCACCCATGAGATAATTCGATGTCAGACGTGTTATGGATGGAGATATTGATGCAGAGAAGTTAAGTGACGATACTGCAGTGTATTTAATGTGCAGTGTATTTAATGTGAAATGCTAAATTTTGCATTGACGGTGCCTCCATTGACAGTGCCTCCTGTATGTGACTGGAACAGCAAACACATCTCAGACAACTTGATAGCTATTGTTCTATTGTACTGGCTCAGTAACATATCATTAATTACAATTTACAATGCCATATGGCTCTTCTTTTCTTTAGATGTCTTAGCATTCTGTCAGCTATCTCTGTAAATCATCTCTGCAAGTTTCAGATTGCCCTCTACCCATCTGTGTGGATTTTCTGTTGTGCACCACAGCCAGATGCCAATTTTCACTGGAACATTAGGTCACCTAGTGGAAGTCAAACATGGAGTAAACCATTCCTCTTCCCATGAAGCAACCTGTGGACAGAGGCCACTTTCTTCCAAAATATTTTATAGATCATTCTGGCCCTGACCCAACAAAGCATTTAAGCAGGTACTTAACTTTAAGTGTCTATGTAGTTCCTTGGACTCTGGCACCACTGTCATGCTTGAAGTGAAGCACATGAGTAGGTGTTTTGCTAGGTTGAGTTCTCTGTAAGGGAGGACAAGATTTATGTTCCCTGCCCAGCATAACTGAGGATCCAGCAACCGGAACCCACAGATCCCCTGGAATGGGTTTGAGGTCAGAGTCATCCTATATTTTCACACTGCCTCAGAGGCCTCTGCTTTCCCGTCTGCTGTGGCTCTGATGGAGTGACTTAGTACTTTATCGTATTATAATATGAAATTCTAAACATTGCCTTAATAATGCTAAACAAAAACATTCCCTTCTTCTTCTGTGTGACTGGCACAGTAAATACCTCTTAGATGACTTGATAGCCATTGTTCTACTGCAGATTCAGCTACCTTGTCTGACAAACAAAACGCAGAAATGTGCACAAAGCAGACTCAATCCTGGAGTGAATGCCAGCTTCAATGAGTTGAGAACAGTCTGTATATTCTGGAATGGGACCTATGATAGTATTAATGGCTGTCAACACGTGATTTGCAGGGCTGGTCGAATTCATTCTATAGAAACTTGCTTTCAGTGGCAAATTTGTGTTTTCCGCTAAACAAAATTTTAATGAAATTTTTTGTCTGCTTTCCACAAAAAATTTCAACTTTTCATCAACAACCAAAACTCAAAAAATCATCTAGAAAAACCCAAATCACAGACTGATCCCATTCATACTGTGACTAATGATGACAGATAAAATTGAAGGGACCTAGAAAAATAAATTAGTCATTTCCACCTCAATTCCACCCCTTCTTCGTTCTCCTTTGCCTGTTAACTAAACACACACCACACACTTAACCAGGGTGATTGTTATCCCTCTTCCTTCTGTTGCACACTGTGGGCTTGGTTTGATCTATTTTACTTGGGTTTTACTCTCATACAAGGCCATTGAAGTCAATGCAGTTATTTTTAATTTATATTTGTGAAAGAGACATCAGAACTGGTCCCTATTCTGCCACAGGGCCAAGTTAACATAAAGTCCTAGCATGAATGTGTTTTAGAGTCATTGTGACCAATTCTGTCCCCTCTCTCTCTCTCTCCCCAGTGTAAAACTGGACCACCTGCACTGAAGTCAATAGAATTAAATTGGTGTAAGTAAGAAAATAATAGGACCTAGTGCATATGGTAAATGGTAGCCTATTCCAGGATGGGGCAAACTGGCCAACTCCAGAGGCCTGATTCTCCACTGTCTTGTTTAGTCATCTGTGCAAAGTGAATGTAAAATGCTGAAATTGATTTTAAGAGCCCTTTAAGTCGACAGAAATGACTTAGTCGTGTGCAGGGGTGCAGGGTAAAATCGATCTAATGCTGCTAAATTTGACCAAGACTGAGACAACACTTGAACATCCATGCTGCATTATAAACTCAGGCCTCAGAGGTGTGCTGATGCGTCCATGATGCACCACACAGACTTGAGTCAGACCTTCTGATTCTGGGGGCATATCTGATCATATCTCAGGATTCCTAGTGCCCTCACCAGGGTTTGGTTCATAGTGACTGTGGAAGGACTTGTCTGTCCATCCTGTGGGATGTGACCAGAAGTGGTTTGAGTGGTTTTGGCCTGTGAACATGTCTAGCCAACCCATTTTGGGTCCACACACTCCCACCAAGCTTCCAGAAGTCAGAGCTATCAATATGAATCATGACCTGGTGGAAAAATGTCTTCAGGTCATGCAGTCAGTCCTATTTTGGGAGTCAGACAGAGCATCTGTGAGACATTGGTGGACATTTTGGCGGTGGCATTTGACCTGTCTAAGGCACCTTTTGGAGGGGGTACTGGCATGCTAGCTGTGACACATTCCCCATCCCCCAGTGCTGCTCGTGCCTGCAGGCATAGGTGCACATTCTCTGTATGTAGACATGATAATGTAGAGGGGACTCAGGCCCTGAGGCTGGAGCAGGAAGTGGAGGTGGAAGTGGAGCTAGCACTGGAGCATGCAGTCTGTTGGCCATGAGTACAAATGACCTTTTGAACAGCTGTTTCTGCTACGCTCTTTTATCCCTCAACCTGTGGTCCTGCTCCAAGAACTGTGCTGTGAATCTCTCTTCATGCTGTGTAGCCTCTTTCTTGCTGTCCATCTTTCTTGCATCCTTATCCCTCTTATATTCAATCTGGTTCTTCTGGTACTGAATCTGCTGGCTGGTTTTATCAAGAATTTCTCCCTTCAGCTCCTCTTGAACTCTTTCTCCTAGCTCATAGCAGGAGAGTCTGCTCCCCCAGGTTTCTGTGGCCATGTGTTTGCCCTGAAGAAGTGGAAGGGCCTTCAAAGGAAAACAAAAGAGCAAACCGTCAGTCCATGATAAAAAAAAATTACATTTTCTATTCTTTAAAGGGCGCTGCTTTAATCCCATTTCTAAAGATGATATTTTTTATCAGTAGGCTTTATTTAATTCACACACAAAAACACTAGCCACGTCACACAGCCCCTGGAGCAGCATAGAAAGCTATCATACGCCATGATCAGATACACATACAAAATTAAATCAAAATGATTTATAATCCCCCACCATTTTTGCTGGGAAGAGGGTGTCAGGTCATATGAGGTGGTGCTGTCACTAGCTATGGTTGACAATCCTCTCAGGCTCGGCAGGCTCTGGAAAACATGGATATTCTGGAGGTCCCTGAGGAGAAGTGTGAACTTCTGTTCCAGGCCAGCAGAGGACAGCTATCCATTTCTGCTAGGGAGATTATTAGGCATCTGTTAACTAGCCAGCAGATAGCCAAGTGGAGGGGGATCACGAGCTACAGAAGTGGCCCTAATAAGCACACCCTGCCCCAGAATGTAACTGACCATCTGGAGTTCCTACTCTGTGAGAAGTTTGCTTTCATCACAATGAGTGAAAAATCATGCTAAAATCAACAAGATGGTGATGAAGCACAGAGAAATAGTACAGCCTCTTTACAAGCACCCTGTGTTCATGGACAGCTCCATGAACACAACTGACTGCCAGCCATGGTGACCCCGAACACAGACAGACAGGCACCCTCCACTGTAATTTGGACTCATTTTTAAGCCAGCAATTGACCAAATACACACTCCAGTTTTGTTTGGACTCATTACAGCCAGCCTTTTTTCCCTCTCAGTTTACCACCAGTCTGGGACAGTATGGATCTGGCCAATTTATAAAGTGTACTGTACTGGCAGGGAAAGGTATGTGAGGCTCCAACCCCTATTTCTAACCATCAGCCAGTAGTTAGTAAAAATTTCATAACTGCTTGTTTAACTTTTCCCCCCCTCAGTTCCCAGTGTCCATTTTGAATCCCACATAGCACTGGGTGCAAGGAGGTGGGGATGGTGCTAGGGAAATGATATGAACAGAGGCACACTATAAACCCGGCTTGTATTAATAACCAACCAGAGTGGTAAGTCAGAAATCCTTCCCATCCAGTGATTAATAACAACAAACATGGCAGCAGAGACTTAGCTGGCTCCTGTGGTGCTTCCTCTTCCCTCGGACCATCCCCAAACAGCCTCTCCACGTATGGACCCAAGATATGCTGCAGCTGCTCTGGCAGCATAGCCTCCTTGGTGACCAGCACTAGGGTCAGTTCTGTTGGCTGAATCTCCTCTTGTAGTGCTTGTGATGGGGTAATCAGAGCCCTGTCCCTGCTCAGCAGATTGTCATACCCTACTGCAGGCTCAGTGCTTGCTGAAGGTTGAATTCCTAATGAAAGAGGCAGGAAGATGGATAGTTTCCAGCCATGCTATTAACATCCTTGGCTTTGTGGTAGTCAGTGTTGAGCTACCCGATTCATTCTCTGCATTGCTCTGCTGGCCAGTTGATCCCCAAGGCTGCCAGCTGTTCAGATATAGCTTTGTAGGCATGATAATTTCTTGTGCTCTTGCTGACATTGAAGATCTTGCTCACTTTGCACCAGAGGTTAAGCAGGATCCTCCTGTGTTCCTCTGACCAGCCAGCAGGACTCCTGGTTTGAGGATTAACTATATTTCAAGTTGAGCAGTCCATATGGAAATGAAGGTTTAAACACCAAGCAGCTGCATTTGGATGAAGAGATTGCTTCTGGTTCCTGGGAATCGGATGGGAAGTTTTCGGGTGGCAGGACTGGGAAACACTGGCTTAGGAGATTGTGGGCTAGTGGTGGTGGACTATCCAGACCCGAGTCTAGCAACCGGGACTTGAGCTGCATCCACACTACAAAATGTTTGGGTTTGAACCTGTGTCAGAGTGGGGGCTTGGATTCATACCTATATCCTTGTGTGACGGGCTCTGCTTACCCCGCACGAGCCCAGACAGGGTTAAGCCCATGGTATTGACAGCGGAAGTCCCACCTCTCTGGAAAGACTGGGCATGCTCCAAGTGCTCTAGTAGTATAAAGGGAGGGAGACCAGCTCATTCTGGGTGGGAGGCTGCAGGGGAAGGACTTGCCTGGGAAGCTCCTGCGAAGGACCAGCCATAGCCTCTGACTGCACTGGGAATTGAAGCCGTCCACGGCCCGCCTGCACCCTGGCGACTGGAGGAAACCCTGGAAATGACTGGCACTGTCGAACACAGAGGACCCGAGATCTCATGGGAAACCCCAAGACTCTGGTAGGAAGTGACCCAGGCAGGGTGACGGAGTGGTACCTCCTGCCTGGGGAAACACAGTGTGTTTTGGTAGGACCCCCCCACTGAGTTAGGGGTCTGGTGGAGTTGGGTGGGCTCGGGCCCCACTACCAGGGCTGCCACACCCCATAAGGGGTGCCTCAATGCTATAGACTCTGGCCACTAGGCCATGCTGCCTGGCAACAAAGGGCTGCTTTATGGATTCTGGCCGTTAGACCCCACTGCCCTGTAGCCAAGGGTGGCTCTGTAGACTCTGGCCATTAGGACATGCTACCCTGCACTGAAAGGTTGTGCTACAGACTCTGGTCACTAGGCCATGCCGCCCTGCACTGAAGGATGGCGCTATAGATTCTGGTCGCTAGGTCATGCCACCCTACACTGAAGGGTGGCACTATAGACTCTGGTCGCTAGGCCAGGCTGCCCTGCACCAAAGGGTGGTGCTATAGACTCCGGTCACTAGGCCACGCTGCCCTGACCCGAGGGACGTGGACCGTCACACCTTGGCAGGGTCCATGTGCCTGCCTTTTGAAGTCAGAGTGATTTGTGCCTGGATGGAAGGGAGGAGTCAGAGCCCGAGTTTACTATGCAGTGTAGAGATATCCAAAGACCCTGATTGGTGCTAATGGATAAAGATTGCAGGATCAGGAGCCAATAATGGTAAAACTGGTAAATGTCCAGTAAAACTGGTGCTTAATTGGCAAACAAATTACTGCTTGTGAATGACTGATTCAATACTAATGCAATAATAATGCCCAGATGTAAGGAAAATCAATAAAATATGTATTATTTAAGTGTTTATTAAACTATGTAATTATTTGCTAATATTCAAGTATCTTAGTGGTGTATTATCAGTATTTGTAATAGAATTATTTATAGGTGTGACAAACTATTTGTTTTAAAATGAGGAAGTAAATTGTTATTTTTGACAGAAGAATAATTGGTTAAACAAAAGAATGTTTCCGAGGCACAGTTTGTCACACTGATACAAATCAAAAATATTTAGAGGCTAAATCAGCCTAGAGGAGATGTATGCAAGGAGAAATGAGCTCCATAACTCTGAATGGACAAGTAAAGAATTAGAAACATATATAATATCATGAGGTAACCTAAGAATGGATGTATTCCCCAGTAACTAACTCCTGATGAAATCTGGAAGAACAAATTATAGAGAAATGTGGTCATTTGAAGAGAAGACATTTTTGTCTGTTTACCCAGAAGTTATTACCATTCCAGTCACTTAAGGGAATAAAAAATTACAGTGCTTACCTTAGGCCCAATCCTGTTCCTGATTCATAGTCCACTGAAGTCATGGCATAACTCCTAGTGAGTTCAATAGGCTTTGGATAGGACCCTAATCAATGGCAAAATTCCTATTGCTTTCCATAGAACTTCCATAGAATTAGCAGGGCCAGACTCAAGAGGAATATTTGCCTTCTGTGAAAGATAAGGGTAATTAGATTTATTGCTCACCACCCAAAATTCCTAGCAGGTTATTTCCTTTGTTTAGATTTTTGCTTTTTTGCGTGTAAGTCATTAAAGATTAGCAATCTAAAACATTTAAAAGCAGCAATTTGCAAGGCAGACTAATTGTTCAAATTGGATTTCAGCAATGCCTTTCTGAATTTTCAAATGATGCAATAAGGTTAAAAATTCATGATCTGAAACTGAGAAATGCCTGGAAGTGTAATACAATACATGGCTAGTGAATAGCTTGGTTCTGAGAAATTAGTCTTATTATTAAGACTAATCTATTTTCACAGTATGAAATCTTAATGTGATCAGAAGAATGTGATTCTTGCAGTCTATTGGCTTTGGGACTGCAAATTTCTTTCAGATAATTGAAGTCTGTTGGTCCTGGATATGGCTATAAGCAAGACTATAACCATCTGTGATTACATTCTCTGTGAAACAATAACATAAAGCCCAGGCATAACAGATCTGAGTGTCACACCCAGATTTTTAAAAACAACTTTCTTTTCAGGGACCGGCTGGTACACCCTCCATCTTTGTGGATGGCCCCTTCAGATTTCCCAAATTCCTAGGCTGAGTATGGCCAAACCTCAAATTCTGTAACAGCAAATAAATGACTTAACTGGTCTCCCCTATCCCTTGCTTGGTGTGAAACAATTCGAATGAGTTTAGCTCTAACATGTTAGTGAATTCAGAGTGTACTCCTATTGCAAATGCCGAAAGATTTTTTTTTCTTTAGCCTCTCTTCAGAACCTTTAAAACTCCTGTCTGTGGAAAAATAGACCTCCCTGTGTAAGTATAAAGCAATTTCTTAAAGAATAAAATTTGGGTGGGTGGTTGTGTAATTTGCCCAACTTTCATAATTATTAGTATCTTTTATACTCCAGCAAGGCATGCCGAGTGGTGATGTTCTCATGATGGGCTCTGACTACAAAGCACAATCAAGCCCCCAGTGAGTAAGGCAATGTGTCAAAGCCTCTTCTTTCCTTAAATACCATAACCTTGTTTAATGTGATTAATTCCTCAATCCAGTACAATACCTTAATATTAACTGGTAAAACTTTTAGTTCATCACTTCCTGCACCCTCTTCAGAGGACTGTGGTGGGTAGCAGGGGTTGATGACCTGGTCTCCCCGGCACCTTTGAATATTAGAGAGGCTTCTCAGCCCCCTAATATGCTGTTTAGCACCATCCAGCACCCAGAATGTAGAGGACAGGGGAGGCTGTTGTTCTCCATCCCCAAATAACTAAATCTAGCACAGGTAAGCTTGGGGTATAGAAGAGGTACATACAGGGGTTGCTGGGGGAAGGGAAGGAGGCTTGCTGGTGAGAACTAAGTACTCTGTTTGTACAAAAGCTCCCTCATATGTTGACTAAACTTGGCAGCATCGGCACAGATTCAGTTGGAAGAGGTTTGATAGGAAATGTATTACTGTATTGTGTAATTCCAGTCTCGTACAGATCAGTCTTATCTTAAGTGGCTCTGTTTGCTGTAGGGTTTGTTTGGCTGGATCATGCTGTTCAATTTAAACTCTTCAGCCATGAACAGAACTTTTCAGAGAGGATGGGGAGATGCTCCTTTAGGCTGATGACTATCCCCCATTTGGAACACTGTCAGCTGAAGGCCAGATGTTAAACAAAAGGTTTGTTGCTGCAAGGCCAATATGTTTGCCCTGGCTCCGGCACTTCATAATTTTCAACTGTAGAAAAACTAACAGTTTCTCTCGGCTTTGAATGCAAATTAAATCAGAAAACATCCACACAAAGGAAGATGAGTGCAGCAGCCACATGAGTAGATTTATATGACAGTAACAACTCAGCCAACAGATTTTTTTAGAGCAAAAATTGTATTAAAAGTCTAGTAATTCAATGCATGAAAACTGTGTGTTTTAAGAAACAAAGCATGAGTTAGGGTGGCATAGAGCTGCACTACTTAAGGGGGGCCTCAGGATGCCTTAATTCCTCCCCACAGGGTATGGGAAGTGGATTCCTAGGCTCTATGATAATACAAGTAATTATGCAATTTTTATTTTCATCTCTTGTTCACTATAGCGTGCTTGGTCCTCCCTGGGCCAGCTCCAAAATCCATTCAAGTCAAGAGGGGTCTTTTTCCATTGACTCTGTAGGGCTCTGGATCAGACCCCTCATAGGCTGGAGCTATGACCTTCCATCACCCCTGCCCTTCCTGCTCAGTTGGGGCTCAGAGGAGAGCAGCTAGACACTGGGTTTGCTTTCAAGCTGTCTCCTGCTCTATTCCTGAGAACCCTCAATCAGATTACATAAAGTAAATCTTGAAGGGAAAAAGTCTGTCTTGGGCACAGTCTGAAAAGAGAAAACACTTAAAACTCACCGTGCAAGTGCTGTTCTCCCCAATTTTCCTCTCAGTCTCTGGGATTCTTCTTTAGATAAAAATGCTTTTAAAAGAGGAGTTTTGACATTTCCCCCTTTCTCATCTCTTATTTGCTTTGTGAAAGAGAATAAAAGTCTTCAAGGTAATGGTCTTAGCTTAACCCATGAACCTCATCTCCTGTCTCACTGATGCATTTTTGTTGAAAAAAGGACTCCAATCTTCTGTGTTCAGTTTTTTGCTTTATTCTACATGTCCATCTGCCACTGACTTCCAGAGCCACCTTCTTAGTGCAGAAAGTATGTTTAGGAGACAACTTTTTGCCAAGCTGTACATGTTTGGGGGCTAGATTGCAGGGCCGCCCGGGGGGGGGGGGGGAAGTGGGGCAATTTGGCCCAGGCCCCGCGGGGCCCCCACGAGAGTTTTTCGGGGCCCTTGGAGCAGGGTTCTTCACTCACTCTGGGGGCCCTGGAAAACTCTTGCGGGGCCCAGGCCCCTGAAGCTTCTTCTGCTCCAGGTCTGCGGCAGCGGGGGGTCCTTCCGCTCCGGGACCCGCCGTCAAAGTGCCCCAAAGACCCGTGGTGGGGGGTCCTTCCACCCCAGGACCTGCCGCTGAAGTGCCTGAATCCTCTGGGCGGCCCTGCTAGATTGTAAGTTTATACTCTGCCCTGAGTAAGAAATGGTATGCATCTGCACTGCCTCAGAAGCAGAAAAGAGAGGGGCATATTACACTCCCTCCCTGTTCAATCCCCTTCTGTACCCCTCTTGTTTCCGAAGAAAGGTCCTACTGGTGTATACCACTACAACTGGTCTATATCAGTGGTCAACTGTACTTCCTCCTCTGCACTGGTACAGCAACAGTAGCTGGTGCATTGAAGAGGAGGACCCTTTCCTAACCCTGTTTGCCCACCCACCTGTGTCTGTAGTCTCACCTGAAGATCCCTATACACAGAACTAGCCATATTTCTAATCTTGACAATGTAATTATTTTCATAATGCCAACAGGCCAGGTTAGAATGAAGGGTCTTCTTTGTCAGTGTCTCTACTACCTCTCTCTGTCTCACAAATATCACTGTATGGAAAAAGGAGAGTGCAAGGCTGTAGGTGGAAGATAGGAATACGTTCTATACAACTATTATTACACTCCCCTTTCCAGCATGACAGCTTAACTCTTTGTGCAGGCCAGAGTTCTGTCTATTCAAGACAATTTGGAAAGCACTATGTAGAGTCAAACCTAGGCCTACCATATTCAAACACCTGCATTTAGGTGTTAGGAACAGCTTCCAGAAGCCCACAACTGCTTGGTCTTTTTAAAATTTATCTATCTAGTTATTTATATAGATCCCATTACTGTACTATCTGAGCACTTCACAATGTTTACTACATTTATCCTCTCAACACACTGAGGTAGGTAGGGAAGTGCTATTATCTTCATAGGGAACTGAGGTACACAGAGGCTAAGTGACTTGTCCAAGGTCACACGCAATCTGTTGCAGGCCCGACACTTGAACTCAGGTCTCCAAAGTCCTAGGCTTGTGCCCTAACTATTGGATCTTCTTTCCTCTCACTAAACAAATACATTTAATACAACAAAAGGATCATGAACAGGGTTTGAAATGTGTCTTAACACACTTAAACAACAGGTATTAGGCAGTAAATCTGCGAGTGTTCTTCCCATTGAGACTTCCACAATCTCTTCTATGGTCACCGCCATGCCTGCTCGTGGAGTGAAAGTTCGGTTTGTACCAGCTCCATTACAATGTTAGCACATACACATAAACTCGTTCCTTCCCCCTCCGAACTTTCAGGGATGATTTGTCAGTCCACAATGTGCCCTAACATGTTGTGTGTGTCACCCAGATTCTTAACTGCAGCATCTCAGTCCAAAATCCAAACACTTCCACCTTATCAGCAAACAAATCTGGTGGCTCCTTCTACAAGGCGGTGTCCTTTGTTGATAGGTGATTTGCTGTCCTCAGCTTGTATGGTCAGACAGGCTTTTAGACCAAGCCTGGAGTAAATGCCTCTCATACCTAGTATCTACCATAACCCTTTTGGATATTTCTGAGCCCTTCCATCCAAGCTCCTCTGCCTTGCTCCCTACACATGTGCAGAAACTAATACAGATCATTCAAACATAACCATGACTCATCTCTGCTGCTCTTCTCCCTTTCTTTGGACTTAAAAACAAACTACAGCAATATAAAGCATGTAGTTTACACAAACTGTTTTGTCTTCAACCTCAACCTGGACTCTGTCAGGGCAATTTTCCGCCAATAGATCCACCACAGAAGATGTCTGTTGTCTCTGGAGACTTCCTTAGCCCCATCAGACATCTTTCCTGCGTATACTGTTTCACTGGCTCTTGATGGAGAACCTCAGATATACTCTCTTTTTGGGATAGGGGCCACTGCATCACCATAGGCACTTTGAAGTAACTTCCTCTCTTTCTATATCCACAGCACATTAACCCCCTTCCCCTCTCTTTTTTCCTCTAAGGGGTTGGACATGTCACAAGTCCAAACAGATAGAGGCCTAAGAGCTCACTGAAAACTCCTTACCTCAGCTGCCTGGAGCGCCTGGGGAACCTAAAAATAAATAAATAATACCTAAACAGAATAGCACTTTACATGTTGGAAGCACACTCTAACAGTGTTTCCAACTCATGATTTTATCATGAGCCTCGCGATGTTTTTTTTTTCTTAAAGCCTTAACTGCTTGTCCTGTGATTTGTGAGAATCTTAGCTTTTTAAAGAAAGTTTCTAGCCTTCAGGGTTGCAGAGCAAAACTTGAAAACACAATCCCTAACAACTCAAAACCCAGAAGGCAAATAAAAAGAACCCAGAAATTTTGCCTTAAAAATCATGAGATTTTTAAAAATATCTCATCACTTTGGGGCTACCTGACTCATTGTTTTTGAATGCTTAGGGTTGGCAATTGGCATACTGTATCTTTACTGCCCATTAAATCAAATAGTTCCCTGTAATTCTTCTGTGAACTTGTTTGATGCTTCTGTATAATATTGAGGAGATTGGGGTATTCCAACTCCTGTCCCTCTTGTTTTTATGAATGTACATATTTCTGTTCTAGATCTAATAGCTTGTATGGATGAAGTGAAATGCACTAGAGTAATTATGTATTTGAACAGCATATAGTCTTTCATTTTAAAAAAAGCATTTGGGGAAAACAAAAGTGGTTCAAACTGTTCACTGATGCAGACAGCATATGGTCATTTTTTATTTGGCAGCTGGTCGAACGGCACTGCTACTGCTGAAATTTAATTGTTCAAATGTACTTCTACTTGTTTGCCACTAGACATTACTAAAAATGTTTCACGTTTCCTGGAGAAATGCCTCAAGATACCTTCAACACTGTTATAATTTCTATTGGCCAATGAAATCAGTTTATTTTTCCTCCATCTTTGTTTATTTCTAGCAGGAATGAGGCAATTGTTGCTGGCTGAAAAACAGCCAAATGAATGATTTCTCGTTCTACAGTACATTGGGCTGGAGCAAACCAACACCCTACATCAAAGCAGTATACCATGGGACCTAATTATAAGGAACTTTGTTTGATTCTTGCTCCCTTTTTGATCAATTGGTCAGTGGTACATTTAATTAGAATAGCTTCTCCAAAGTTGCTGTGAGTTTTTACTCTTTGACATTTCATAATCATGAATAGAAAAGGGACGAGTCAATGTACTGTGGAGTTGTTTAACAGGTGCTTGTTAAATGTACTGTAATTATTCGATGTTCTAGATGGCCTTGTTTTCCAGGGCTGAGGTCCCAGCTGTTCATCCTTGTGTGTTAATATAGTTATATGCAAAGGCCCAGCTGGCTAATCTGAACATGGCTCTGGAAAGTCGGTTCACACAGACAAATTCTGATGCCTTTCTATTAAGTTGAGAGTGAAGGTCAAACTTTAGGTCCCATAAGAGGGTGCAGTTCCATCAACAGCAATGGAGTTGCAGTTGCTTATACCAGGCTGGACTGAAGCCTGAGAATGGGTCAATATCTTCCCAAAGCAGCTACCCTGTGTGTACCCCATCTGGCTTGTCTGTTTACATGTTACTGAACAACCATTTCTGTCATACACTCTTACTCTTGGGAATGGGATTCCACTGGCACATAGGGAGTTCTGGATCTCCACAGGTCATTGCTCTTGGACCTGGCTCCTGGCAACAGTGGTTCAAGGCCTACCAGCCACTTGCATAAGCCAGAAAATATGGGAGACTTTCAGCCTGGCATCTCTCCTCTTAGCCTTGCACCTTGAGTGAACAGGGGAAGTTTTTTCAGGACTACAAGATGCATCCGTCCTGCCCTCTGAAGGAATTGTCTTCATTGCAAAATGATTCAGATTGTGAAAAATCAAGTTAGCTGATGTAATTGTGAAGAATTTGTCACATTCTGGGGTGCAGTCCAGACCAGTGAGGGGCTGTGCCACTGCCTGCTCTGTAACCCCAAATGCCTGAAAATGCTCCCCTGCTGTAGCTATCTTGTCTGGTCACGTCCAGCCAGCAGACAAGCATGCACTGAGCATCTGTGCAAAGCAGCTCTGAATCCAGCAGCCTGCTTGTTAAAGCACTGCCATAGTCTGGCCTCCACCAGCCTTGGTTACACCTGGGAAGATAACTCCAGCATCCCCTAGTCTCAGATTATCCCCAAACTGTTTTCTCTTGGAGAATTCAGAGAGAGATGGTTTGTTTGTTTCTTTCAAGATACAATACTCAGCAGCTTGCCCCATTAACTGGAATTACCATTCACTTTAAATCAAACACAGCACTTCGTTGGTTTAGATTAAAATCAAAACAAGTTTATTAACAAAATAATATAGGATTTTAAGTGAGTTTTCAAGTATAAAGGATGGAGTTAGAAATGATTACAAGCAAATAAAAGTGATACATGCTTTCCAGAGCTAATACTTAACAACAGAAGCTACAACCTTGTTGAAGGCAGTGTCCTTTCCAACCTCTCAGCAAGATGCTTGACCACGCCTTGCATCGGAATCTCCCACCAAGTCTCCCACCAAGTCCAAAGTGCTTGATTCCTTAGGTGAAAGATAACTAAGGGTTCTTTGCCTCTCTCTTTTATACTCTCTGAAGTGGATTTTTCTGAAGGTTCCTCCCTTCCCCCAAAGTAAAGTTCATGCTGTGAGACGGCAACATGGAGTCTTCTAGCACAGAAGGTTCCATGCTGGTTTCAACCTCCCATTGATGTTTGCTAGAATGTAAATTGATCTGTTTCCTGCAATCTCCTCCCCCTGCTGTTATGCTGAGTGGTTGTCTCCTTCCTTTGTAGCCATGATGGTTTTGTTAACCTTCTATTTAAATTGTCTTCCCGTTGTCGCTTTAATGTACCTTGCAAATACCTTCCAGGTGGCAGAACCACAGTCCTTTGTCTAGGGTGGAGTAACTTTAGCTGTGCCCAGCAGACATACTTTGATAACATAATTTCGAACATGTCTGTAATCTTGAATTTGTTCTCTGTACATACCCCACACCACACAATATTAATGATCAGTATGTTGTTCCCTCTCTGTTGATATCTTACGTGACACCATCTAGATAACAGGAAACAACATTAGTGAGTTGGGGCACACTGAATGCATCAGACCAGCTGAAACTTACTACCAGATAACAGTGAGCATCTTGCCCTCTTGCACTGGGATGCTGTTAGGGTCACAGAATTACCATTCTGACCACAGCTTCTGTACAACTGCGTAATGTAGAGCAACCTTATGTGTTATTGCTGGCCATGGATGCAGAGCACATGAAGGCATGGGTTAGATTAGGAAATAATCAGTGGTGGTACTCTCCCAAATTCCAACCACAAACCAACCTCTGCCTGCTCAAGAAGCCAAAATAAGATGCCACTTGCAGCAAGGTGTGCAGATCTTCATAACATGGTTCCTCCTCTTCTTTTTGTTTAATGTGCTGGATCAGCAGCAATATAGTTAATAATTGTGCCATTTCACTGTCATGCTTGTCCTTCGCTGCTAGCATCGCTGAACGTGAATGAAAACACTCCATAACTTTCTTAGAGCTTTTCGGCCAGATCCTCAGCTGAAATCAATGGAACTAAGCTGATTTACACCAGCTGAGCATTTGACCCATTGTGTCAGGCTCTCTGCATACTCTAGCTGACCTCACTGCACTGCTGACAGTGTATTCATACTTCAAAGTTCTTTTTTCTTTTGCAGCCAGAAGTGCTAGAAATCTTTTTTTTTTTAATTAAAAATTAATTCTGGCAGCCATCATGGAAACTATCCAGATCACTTAGCTGCTGCAAACCTTGGCCCAGGGACTCCATGGCTGCCAGCCTCTACCACAGCAACATGATCCTGCAGGAGGCTTCCCAATGAGTGTGCATGGGTACCTAGCAGGAGAAGCATTTGCTCTGCAAGGTGGGGGAGGAGAAGAAGAGGTGACTTCAAGATAGCTGCAGGGTTGTTTTTTCACAGGACTGGTGTTCAAAGGGAAGCCTGAAGGGGAAGAAAAGGTTAAAAATATTCTGCCAGATCCGTAGTGGAGGGGATTTGGCAGCATATTTTTAATCTTCTCATCAATAAACATGCCATGTAGAAGCTGACATGCAGCTCCAGGGACTTGTGGCAAACACATTCCAAATGCTGATAGAAGTCAAACATCAAGGGACTCTGCGAGCCACAAATTGGGTAGATCTTGTAAACCAAGATGTTTGGGTTTTTTAATGGTGACAGAATGAGCTAGAAGTAAGATTGTGACTGAAACGGTTTTCCCTGCCACAGTAGCATTTTAAACCTTCTGTGCATTGTTTTGTTGAGAGAGGGGGAAATGCATAATAAGAACAAATGATCAAGTGCATAGAAAATGTGAGTAGAGAAAGGAACAGAATAAACATGTCTAATGCTGGCAGAAATTGTGGACGGCATGATAGTTGACATAGGGGAATAAAAAAGCCATCATCATCCATTACCTTTTTAAGCTTAAAGCCAAATTTTTTTTAAAGTGCTTTTCCCAAGATGAATGCAGGCACATATGGTATATAGATGTGTTCAGGATCCCTTTTCAATAACTACACTGTGTCATGTCATGCTTTTAAAGGCACAATAGGACACAAATCACTCCTGGGCAGAAACTTTCACCAGAGACACTAGCTTCAAGATTAATTACAGGACAGCATTGTAACTTGGCAGGGGGAAAAACTGGAATTCTGTTGTCCTCTTCTGTTAGTGGTGCCCACATGCGCAACTACATCTTGATGGCACAGATTTAATATGGGAATATATTTTCCTGGTCAGGTCACTGACTGATTGGTTACTCAGTTCATGGCTGTGCAAGTTGACTATGGGTCCCAAGCTTGGGTCTTAGCTTCCTGCTCAGGTAGAAGGTCCTTGTTCTCATGATGTAATGCTTTGGGGGCTGGTGTGGTGAGGAACGAGGAATTCCTCCCAAATAACATCCCCTGCACAAACCAAAATATGTATTTCTGGAGAAAGCCAAGAAAATGTTTTTAAGTGGGTGCACCAAAAGTTAATGTGCAGTCAGCAACTGATCTTCACACCAAAGCTAAAAATCTAATAAACAAAAAGGAATTCCCTCTGTAATACAGTACTAATGGTGCTGTTAAAGGAACAGACCTGCTGAAAGAATATAAATATGGCAAGCACGCATAGGGCCTAATCTTCTAAACCCTTGAACAAGTAGTTATGTTGATTTCAGAGGAGCTGCTTGTGCGCTGGAGTTGTGGCAGGCACTAGCCTCTGTAAAGCAGACATAAAGGGCTGAGGCAAAATTGGGGCCATCTTCCCTAACCCTCGACTCTCTTTCTGTTGTATCAACCAGGCAAGGTACTAACAAACTTCAACAGGACTTTATTTTTAAAGTGGAAACTTTTTTACCAAGCTGCTGCTGCACTCTTTGTAACTCTCACTCTGCCTCCTCAACTCCTCCTCCATCCTTCCTGTTTCCTGTCCTTTCAGGATCCCAACAGCCAGTGCTCCCAGTTCTAATAATCACAAGCAATATCCAAACACCACACTTTCCAACTAGCAGAGCTGGCAAGGCTGAAGGGAACAGACTCTGCATCTTCTCCGAGTGTGCTGCAGTTCCTGCACTCCCCAGGTTTGAGGGCTATGGGAGACATTATACCTGCCTGAGAGCAAAAAGGAGAAGCCAAACAGAATGTTTGTCAATCTGCACATGTGAGGTATTGAAATTTCTTTGTCATCATTTCAGCCAAAACACTTGTAAATGGGTTACTTTGTTTTCTCTTCCCTGGAGTCCATGTTTGAGTAGAGCTTGTTAGCAAAACGGGTCACCATAAGTTACAAAGGGCTGCAAGAAGATGAGGCCTTTCTGTTGCAAAGCACTTGGGAGTGTACTGTGCCTGTAGGGACTGTGTCTGGTTCTTGTTTGGTGAGGAACATTCTGCTGTCAAGAAGGCTGTCTGGTTTCTTTTACTTTAATAGGAGTAAATTTGATTGGATTTGGGTTGCCTAATAGAGGAAAGAAGCAGAGCTTGACTGGAGCCATTCTGAGAGAAACAGGATCCAACCAGATTTAACAAGATCATTACTAGGGCTGCTCAGTGCTACAACAAACCTCTTGTGCCACTCACTCACGCATCAGCGGTACCATGAGTTGGTGGCAAGCACTGAAGGCACTTCAGCTGCTAGATCCCGTAGTCTCTAATCCTTGTGGGTCCCAGGAACCACTCAGACATACGGCTCAAGTGAAAGGATATCTTACTAGGGCTGGCAGGAAACGGAAAAGGCTGTAAACATCCTAGGTTCAGCTACTTAAGCAGCCCTCAGGTCTTGGGGTGCACTCTCTTATCCATTTCAGTTAGGTAGTTATATAACCTGCAGGTTTTCTGGGCAGTATTTGTGTGGTGTGTCTTGTTGGGGGAGCCCCCTCCTCTGCCTGTCCTCTGCTGAGGGAGAGCTTCCTGCAGAACTGCTAGCAGATTGCTGCAATTGTGGTGGTAATCACCCCTCCCTCCAATCATCCTGAGGTGTATATAATTGCCCTTTAAAAGGATGGTAATTGGTAACCCCTTCTCTTGGGTTCCGCCCCATCAGAGCACATTAACTTTTATTTTATTTTATAGGGAGCCTGGGCTGGTTTTGTGTCCCTAAGATATCTTTTTAGAGCCCCTCTGCCCCCTCTTCTCCGCCCTGTGGCTGCAGGATCCCTGTTCAGCCTCTGCTACTTTCCACAAGTTCTGCACAGACCTGAATCTAGCTACAGTGTCAACCACTCACAGCTCGCCCCTCGTGTAGCTCCTCCATTTTTGCTTGGTAGGTGGTAGGCTTCCTGCTTTGCAGGCCACTCCTCAGCTTCCTGTAGCCTGCTCAAAAATCACCATGTGGCCGCTCCAGCAACTTTCCAGCTTTTGCTTCTGGGCTTTTCTCCCCCTTGGTTCCACAGCTTGTCATGCTCCACTTCCTTCTGAGAGAGATTGAAAGAAAGCAATCATTTTCACGGTGAGGCCCTTTCAAAGTTTCCTAATGGTAGGAAAGAGAACTGGGTCTATTCTGCCACCCTTAGGGGTCATAGCTCTCAGGTAGGGAGCCAATGTGAATAATCCTTTGTTCAGTAGATTCATCTCACCCAGTAAGGAGAGGCTGGATCAGCCCCTCTCTGTTCTGAGAGTAGCCAGCCCATGATATTAAAACTCCACAGTAAGGAAAGTCTGGTTCTGATTCAGACCAAACACTTTCCTCGTTTTAAAATAGTATTCCAAGTAGACAAGACCTTTGCTAAAAACTACTTAACACTATTACAATAATATCTTCATACTGAATAATATTAGCATGTTATATGGCATGACAAGGTTATATCATAACTGACCCTAAATATGGCTTCTTTTAGTTTGTGTTGTGGGGTATTTGAGACTCTTCTGTTTAATTCAAGATTCAGAAATGAGCATTAATTTTTTTCTCCTTCATCCCACTGTAAAAAATACCATGTAGTAACATGTTCCTATAACAATTTTATTAGTCTGTGCACACTTAAGCAAGATTAAGTATGTGATTACTTTGTGATGATATCTCAAAGTATTTTTGACAATTTTTGGCATAAAAATATATAAAATGTGGTTATAGAAATTAATCTAATCATGTATTTGGTGGGATTAATTATTGTTTCTATGAAATAGTGAATAATCACACTTTTTCTGTTGAAAAGCCACCAGGATTTCCAGAGGAAATACAGTAACCTAATCACTATATACATGTGTAAATGCATGCACCGCTGTATTTTATAGAGCTGTATGAAATTCATAAAAAACAAGATGTCCCAGCTGGTGATAAGAAATCAATGGCGCCATAAAAATTCATATCGAGTGAGGAACGGCCCACAAAAATTTCATATCCAACTGTTTGATAAAATGCATCATGTTGTCCAAGAGGTTTTCCCCAATAGACATCTGCCACACAGTCAAAGAAGCTATCAATTTTGGTCAGCTGACCTCTATTTTCTTTCAGTCTGACAAATAGCATTGGAGGCCGGCTAGTTATGAGTCTTGTGTCTTTGTGCTTGTACAACCAGAAAACTTAAACTGCCTTTAAAAATAAACTGTTGCACCTAGAGATGGCCAGAATATTTTCAGTGTAACTACATTTAGCTGAAATGTGTGTAGCGCCCCCTCTCAACCCGGATACCTTCTTTAATGCCAATCTGCTTACAAGTTTTGATGAACAGGCCTGGATCCCACCACCCACTCAGCAGGGTGTATCTTCTTTATTTTTTCCTATGAATTTATTTGGTGGTGCCTCCACCCCTTTGCTCCTTCCTGACAGGGTCACCAGGGCAGCTTGGGAGGAAAACTCTAACCGAGGGTAATCCCCACTTACCTGCCAGATAGTTGGAGACTTCAAAGAAATAACAGAAACACGTACAATATAGTCAACACAATAATTATATTAAACAGGAAACAAATACAACATAACATGGTAAAACACTATTTTTAGGGTCACTAGTGCCCACGTTGCTAATACCTGTGACTTTCCCCAGTCACATGACTTGATGTAGCAAATGTAAAATTAGTGTCCCATTGGTACGCATACTTTGTTCGGGCCCTTGATGACCTATGACCACAAAATTCTTCTCTGCAGTGGTTTAGCGGTGTGGCTGACTCGGTTCAGTACAGTCCAATGGACTCACAAGTAGGAGGTGGTGGTAAATCCCTCCACTGGTTTAATATGCAGCAGGTTATAAAATCCCCAAACCCTAACTCTCTGGCTTGAGGACACAGTTCAGGGAGTAGGGCGTTCCCAAAATAAATCCCCTGACTAACTAAAAGATGGTGCACTCACAAACTCCATGAATGATCCCCAGGTTCAGAAATGACTCTGGATTCCTCAGTCACTGCAGAGGGGCTGGCAGGGATCCTCTTCAAGAAGGAATCAGGCTGCTTCAGTCCCAGGATTTCTCCTTGTCGGAGCCCAAAGGCCTCTGGCCTAAGATGGCGTCTGTATGGCCAACTGTCGGTCATCTAAAGGTCACACTGGTACTGTGTGCAGCACCGTAGTGCGGTGTGCAACCTTAGAGGGTCGTGTGCAGTCTCCTGCTCTTCTGCCTAGCAATCCAGGGTCAGGTTAGTGCTGTGTGCATAACACCAGCATGCCTTGTGCAAAGGGGCCCAATCTGACCAATCGTAATGCAGTTCAAAGGGTCGGATTAGGGTTGTGTGCAAAACTATGCTGGTGTGCTGAGTGCGGCTTCTAGTAGCTTCCAGTGTGCCATGTGCAAAATCTGCCCACATAGGGGGCAACAGCTCAGAACCTGGAGGGTGGGGGAGCTAGGGACCAATCAAATTCTGCCAGGTATAAAACAGTCCCTGGAATAAAACCATGCCTCAAGCCAGGGTCTGTAGGAGTATCCATTAACTGACTGAAGGACCTGATCAACCCTTCAGCCGGGGGTCTCCTCCGGATATAGCCGGCTCGTGTCGTGTTGTTTATTATTTTTCCACGGATTTATTATTTTTCAACGGTATTTTTCACGTGTTGCTTATTTATTCTACGGTATTTTTCCATGGATTCGGTATGCTTCTGGTGTCTGTTCTGCTGGTCAACTGCGCCTGGAATACGGTATTTGTTCACTAACTGTCTGTGCTTTGCCTAACCTTTCCTCTCCTCCTTCCCCTTTTATCTGGTATACCACTGCATATGCTGCTGTCTGTCATAAAGTTATGTGTATATGGTACCAGAATTGAGTTATAAGAACTGCTATTAAAGTTAATTTGGTGTCACTGATAATAATATTTGGTTAAGTGTGCACACAGTTCATTTAATTTGGTGTATTCGTTTACCTTTTCACAAGAGCAGTTAATTGTACAGTATTTGGTTATGTGTTAATGCATGTAAATAGCTTGTTTTAGATTATGTACAGGTTTCTTGTGCTAATAGCACTGTTAGTTAATAGAAGTGCTCCTCCCCAGCCCAAGTTGTGATTTTCTCCCTGTTAATAAACGGCCACGTGGTGTTTTGAAGTTTCCAGTCTGTCTGGTCTTGGTTTTCCTCACTCGATTAAAAAATCACCGAACCCGCATTCGGGTCGGACACTCCTCACCACAAATGGGTGCAGGGCTCAAGGTGCAGGTTACACAACTGTACTAAAATCCAAACTGTAGTCTCCTAGCCCAGCGTCCAGACACACTAACAGCAGGCAGCAGCCCTGGACTAGCAGGCAGAGCAGAGCTGACCATGTGGTGATTGATCTTTCCTAGGGAGCTGGAGGACTAACCCAGCCTGGCTGGGGAAATTTCCCATCAAAACTCTACAAACTGGGAACCATCAGTGCAGAAGCAAAAGCAAAAGCACAGCTAAGGGATCTTGCTTTCAGTTCTCTAGAGGCCAGTTTTAGGGGGAACCCTGCATGCAGGCCTGGGACTCACCAGCTCCCCACACAGCCAGTCCTGCCCTTGCCCTGGCTGGCTCCAGACTGACTCAAAAATGGCTTCTCCCCTTTCCTGAACTCCCTGGGAGGGGCATCTCACTCCCTATTGGTTGTTAGGCAGACTCTGAGTTTGCCTAGGCTCTCCCTGAGCTGCCAGCAGACAGAGCCCCAGGAATCTAGGTAATCTCTTTGGGATTTACATGTGTTTTTGTAGGGAAAGGGGGAGAAGAAGGGGGGAAGAAACTCACCTGGGATGTGGGAGCACCAGGTTCAAAACCATCTTCTGCCTGATTCAGAGTGCTCTGGGAGGAAAAAATCTGCTGTGTATCAGGCAGAGCACAGACATGAGTGTGACTCTCCCACATCCGAGGCCAGTGTGCTCGCCACTAGGCTACACACACTGCCTTCAGGCTCTGATCCAAGAGCAAACATTTCAGCACAATTTTGTTTTCAGCTCTAGATATAACTGGATAGTCCTCAGTATACAGAATACTAATGTAAGCAGAGTCAGGATGAGCTGTACCCTGACATCTGGTGGTGAATTATGGAAAGTGTGGAAAGAATGTCCGGAATGTGAAATCTCAAATATTTGCATAGGCACACCCAGCAAGAAGCCAGCAAGGAGCCTGGGAATGATTATTTTGACATTTTTGGGATCCCCAATTTCTTCATTATTGGGGCAGGATAAATAAAATGTTGCCACCTGATTATACGAATGAGGAACTACGAGACTGCTTTATAACAGAAATGTCTCAATATAAATTAAATGACACTTGCTAGACAAGGGACATGGGTTCCAAAACCCCATGAAATGAGAGAGGTTGGGGACAGGTATCTGTCTCTTTGTGGAGCCAGAAGCACTAGTTCCACCCCCTCCTCTTTCCACTGTGGAGTGTCAGAATTGATTTTTTTATTCCCTTAAGAATCTAGATGCAGGTTGCTGTGCTGAACTCACTTTGGACTAATGGTGCACTAGCACTGAGGCTCCCCTACTATGTGCTGAGATCAGTAAGAGCTGAAATCACAAAAGAGCTGAAATTACTGAGCTGGGAGCACTGAGTACTGTGCTAACTAGTGGGGGAGCCTGAAGCTATACTGTGGAACAGAGCAGCTGGCGGAGTGGAGCAGTTTATGGGGATGGCAGGAGCGGACCACAGGACAGCTGGTGGAGTGGAGCAGCTGGCAGAGCGGAGTAGCTGTGGGGCGTGTGGAGCAGCCCACAGAGCGAGCGGAGCCGAGCAGTTTGCAGGGACAACTGGAGCAGCTCACGAGGCAGCTGGTGGAGCGGAGCAGTTTGTGAGGACGGCCGGAGGAGCAGAGTGGAGCAGCTGGTAAGGCGGAGCAGTTCGTGGAGAAGGCGGAAGCAGAACCCACGGAGAGGCAGGGCAGTTGGCCCTGGACCACGTAAGGTGCCCCTTTCACCCAGGCTGGGGGGAGGGACCTCTACAGATAGACTCTTGAATTCTGGGGTGGCATTGACCAGAGACTTTTGGGTTGTTGGACTTTGGAGTGATTGGACTTAAGACCCTAAGGGGAAAAGGACATTGCCAAATGTACTTGGGGGGGTGGTTATGGTTTGTGTTATAACTCTGTTTGTGGTGTTTCTCCAATGGGATGCCGCATTGTTTCCTTCCTTTATTAAAAAGATTTTGCTACACTCAGACTCCGTGCTTGCGAGAGGGGAAGTATTGCCTCCTAGAGGCGCCCAGGAGGGTGTGGTATGTAAGTGTCCCAGGTCACTGGGTGGGGGCTCGAGCCGGTTATGCATTGTGTTACTGAAACGGAACCCCTGGATACTGAACCTGGTCCCTGTTGCGGCCAACTCAGAGGGGCAGAAGGGTTACACTAAATTGGGGCAATTTTGTATTACTTGGACATGGGAATTCCTCTGCCAATGCATGGCCAATCTTGGTCTGGTCCTGTCCCCATGCAAATGAGGAGGCTGCCTTATGCCATATTCTTCTTTGGTGCTCAGCCCAGCCCCTTCCCATCAAGAGCTTACAGGCACTCCCAGACCCTAGAAACTTCCAAACAAGAACTACCACATTACTTCAATGTATTCGCAAATCCTAGAAAACCCTTTCACAGGTAAGACAGAATTGTTCCATCATTAGACAAGAATCCATCCGCCAAACTGCAACTCTGGTACCTCTACAAGGTGTAGAAAGCAGTAGGATAAAAGGAGGGGAGAAGCAGCAGGAGAAAATAAGTATTCACTCACCATAAAATAAGGGAACTAACTCAGAAAAGGAAAGAACAAACAGAAGTAATGCAGCTTCCTCCTAGAACAAACTTCCCTTTTAAAAGAAAACAAAGCAAAACAGGGCCAGCCTTGAGGATCTGATCGCTAACCAAGGCGTGTACAGTGGGCTCCCTCCCGCAGCCCCTGCTAGCATGATGGTATCACTGAAATCAGACTTAATTGGGTATTGCCTGTGGGAAGGGGCTCAGTCATTAAAATCTTCATATCACAGACGGGCTGGGATGTAGTGCTTATGTGGTATTGTAACACATCTCTGTAATCTCGTACCCAGACCTAGTACCCTTTTCCTTTACCCTCCAGCTATGTTTTTAGCCCCAAATTCTCAGAAGTCACTTGTGATCTTGTTGTCTTATTTTCTGGTTGACCAACTTGAGACACCTTAAAGGGGCCTAATTTTTTTAGGGTGATTGCTCACTTATCTCAAATTGGACACACAAAAATTGAGGCTCCAAGATCACTAGTTACTTTTGGAAAATTTGGCCATTCAAGTGTAAGCTCTTTAGAGTAGGAAATGTGCCTTCCATGTTTGCGCCTTTGGGAGACTTAAACAACCAAATCCTTATGTTTTTACTCAGTTTTGACTCAGTCTGGAATATACAGTACTTAATGAAGCTTCACAAACAATCCTAGCCACAGTTTATCTAATCTTGACTCTTATAACTTTCCAGCACTGTCCTCGATAATATTTGCTTCTTTCTCTTCCTTCCTGTCACATTGCGCACATACACATTTGCAGGCGCACACCCCATTACAGTTATTATTGGAAATTAATACAAGGAATTGGTTTCTACAAATGTACTGTTTGTAAATGCTCTATGCTTATAAAATAGGAAGTGCGTGTCTCCTCAAACAGAACACACACCATCTGTGGCTATTGGAAAGCTTTACAAGTTTTCTTTTCAGAAAAGAAAAACAAGGATTGGACATGTGCTTTGCCAGAGCTGAATGGTTGTGCATGATGACAGGCATTCAGACTGCATTATCATTGTAGGTGTATGACTAACAAAGCAGCTTTGGGACTTTGCCAAGCTAATTATACCAAGAACTTTGTGTCCTCACGTGTATTCCTGCCAAAATTTAAATACTGTGACTGGTTATTTAGCATAGCATGGACAACATTGCTGTATATGTTTAACACATATTCTGCTTTCATTAATAATTGTAACTTAAATGGCAAACATGACACTGGAAGAAAGCTTGGTCTAGTGGTTAGACCAGGGAAACTGAAAATGCTGGATGGCTTTCTAGTTTTGCTCCTGATTCTCACTGAGAGCTCCAAGGTCAGTCACTTAATCACACACTCTGTTGTCTTATGTAAACACTTACCTCACAGAAGTGTTGTGAGGGTAGCTAATGTTTAGTGTACATTGAAAGCATCTGGTGAATTTGAGCTATATTTATTATATATATATATATTATATATATATATATATATTTTAAAGTCAATTAAAAGTATATGCAGAAAATTTTTTGTCGTGATTTCTTACAGAAATTACCAAACATATATCCTGATTGAATCAATAGGACCTGAATCAACACAACATTTAAGTATGTGAATAACTTAAGCCCATGAGTAGCCCCAGTGACACTACTTGCCTGCTTAAAGTTATGCATGTACCTAAGTGGCTGCATTGGATTAGGGCCATAGTCACATTGTGTGTGTGCGCGCATGAACACAACCTATGACTAATAGTTAGCTTGCCATTGTAACTGCCAGTAAGATACTTTGTCTATCTGAAACAAAAATATTTTTCATTTGAGGTGGGGAAAGATGGATGTGTGGGAGAGTGGTTTTTTTAATGTTCATCGCTGTCGTATCACACTTGCAGGCCATCCGTGATTTATGCACCAGCTATTAATGTACAATTTGTCCATAATATTTACTACTTGCATTAAAATAGTTAATTGTTAAAGCAGCCACATGGCCATGTTCACTTGCAAGCTCTCTAAGAGCCAACTTGTATGCTGCTCCACTCATGAATTATATGTTAATTATTTTTGCACTGGCATATCAAGGAGCCCAATGCATCCCCAAAGAGTGTGTTGGCTACTGGTATATAGTTTTTGGTTTAATAGTCATTTAAATATAAATGGTTTTAGAAACACCCAGACTGTATAAAGATGGCCTTTTGCATTCATTCAGCAGTCCTAGACCATTATAATTTATAGATGTTTACTCTGCTTCACACATGCTGCGGAAATTCACCATGCCAGCCTGCAACATTTATATTTTATCAGATGGGATTTCCACTTTAACCGTGACGTCAAAACTGTAGCCACATTACGTGTTCCTTTTTCTTCAGATAAAATGCAGTACAAAGAAGTGTCCTATTTTAATAATTCATTTAAGTCATCACAGGTCTTTCATACTGACAAGTATATTAGCATCCGTGACAAAAAGGAAACTAGTATTCATTATTGCTCTGTGACTACAACTGCTCTACACAAGGGATGCATATGAAACAAGTGATTGTCTTTATTTTACAGGGGACAAGATTTTAATGGAAATTTGTTTTCCTCTAGAACATAATGTAATCTGACCCCTGCTATTCCAGTCGAGGAGGGGAGAGAGTTAGGTTTTATTAGTGTTTGTGTTTTTTAAACCAAAGCCCCAGCAATGCATTTGGTTGCATTTCTCCATTGTTCTGTGAAACACTAAATGTGATTGTTCTGCTGCTTTATGCTGAATATGAAGTATTTAGTTTTAATGGAGCTATGAGGTTTTAGGAAAATGCATCTACTAAGGCGTATTCACCGTTCTGAAAAATAACTCATCAAATTCATAAGGCTGGATGGAGCTCAATTAAAGTGAATGTACAAATTAGAACAGAGAACTAGAGATGATAAACAGAGGGTAGCAAGAAGAACGCTACCTTTCCCCTCCCAAGTACATTGTTTCTGATTTGTAGTCGTTTATTTTCCCTTCTGCCATTTCTTCTCTGCTGCTTTTTTTGGATACTTGACCCAGTTGTATTTTAGAATAGTAGCCTATATCAAATGGCTGAAAAAGTGAGAGGCAGAATAGGAAAATATGTGACCACTTGCAATGATAAAGTTGTGTTGGCAACTAGTAATAAAGCATAACAATATCTTTTATTTCAAGTTAATAGACTTTTCAGAAGTGCTACAACAGACATTCTCCCTAAAACTGTGCTAAAAAGCCAGATTACTTGCTTTAGATGGATTATTGTTAAAATCTGACAATAATAAAAAATAGTACAGTGTTTGTAGTCCCCATTTAAGGTGATACTCTAAGCATTCCAGGAAAGAGAACTTTATCAAACTGCAGTATTTAAGCTATTAATGATGGCCTCTGTGTGAGTCAAAATTACAGATAATTAAAAAATAAATTTGTGTTAATACCAGACAATGTGATAGAATCACAGCAGAAAGTTATGTATAGAGGGCATAGGGCTGCAATGGGCACCATATATAAGGACTCCTGTAAGTAGAAACAAACCCTGTCATGTGGTGATGTTTGCTCTGTGCTGCACAGCTAAACAACATGCAACTCACAGAGACTTAATCAGAGAAGTCCTCAGTGCCAAGAAGACCCTCATGATAAAACCAAAACACTCTGTAGTGAAGTCAAATATTTCTTTTCAGTCCTGTTTGTTCTGTCCCACCCACCAGCAGGAAGTTGTTCATGTGGAGTTTCTATGTTTAGAACCAAACCTTTTTTCACAAGTAGCCCTCTGAAATATAACTTTTTGAAATTTATCTTCTACATGTTTTTGGAATAGTTTTAATATAAAATGTATTATAAAATTGTGTCCCTTAGAATAACATTGTGGCATACAGGAATGAGCCCTGATCCTTCTGGGGATTTGCCATTAACTTCAGTAGAAGAGTATGGGACCCATATTCTCATAGATTTTTTTTCAGTTTGAAAAGTTACTTAAAACTGAATCCTGGACATGAGAGTTTTTATTGAATGGTGGAAATGAATTTGCCCCAATACATTTCTGGTGTTACTCCATTAAGCTTCAACAGTTACCCCAAAGATGGATTTGGCCCAGTTGATGTCATTGCTGGAAAGATTTTGTTCAGGCAGCAGTTTTTCCTAAACAGATATTAACCGTGGTGGATCAGAGTATTCCAAATGCTAGGTAATGACATATCTGATATTTTTTCCTCTTGTAGTATATCAATTTGAAGTATAACTTTTGTTAGAACTGTATAATATTATATTGCATTATATCAGGGTTCCCAAATTTTGCATTATATCAGGGTTCACCGTGGGCTATCAAAAAAAATGTACATTGATCTTCAAACTAGCATTTATTATAAAATTGCAAACAAAGGTCATGCTGTTTGTTGTACTTGTGTCTCTCCACCTACTTTAGTTCAGCCTTAAAAACCACCAATAATGATCATTCCTTTCTTCACCCTGTAGTCAGAGGGAGAGAGTAACCCCTCATGGGATATTAAGACTTCACAGTAGAACCATCTCCTGCAGTACTTTATATGAAGTACCATTCATTTACACTGATGAGAGGGGTGGTGAAAATGTAGTGAAGTCCAAAATATTTTGCAAGAGCAGCAAAGAGTTCTGTGGCACCTTATAGACTAACAGACATATTGGAGCATGAGCTTTCATGGGTGAATACCCACTTCGTCAGATGCAGCTGTTGAGCTCCACAGACAAGTCGTGGTGATGACATGGAATCCTACTGCTCTGAGTAAGTCTGTCTATTGTGCTGTTTTCCCGCACAGGTGAACTCCAGGTTCATGTGGAAGACAAATCCTGTCCCTCTGGTTAAAACAAGAAGTTAAGCGACAGATCTGAGTGAAAAATGCAGATCTGGGCCCAAGGTAAACTTGGGAGCAGTCTGCAAAGCAAAAGTGCTGAGCAATTCTTGCAATAAAAGTTGATTTTTAAAAAGCTCCTACTCTGACTGTGTCTGTCATACGTTATAATGTAATATTTGATCTGTTGCTGCAAAATTAATTCTTGAAAGAAATTCAAAATAACCTTCATCTACTTTGTGACTTTGCAGTAAACATGTTGCTAGCTAACATATGCATCAGCTGACCTTTAAACAGTCCGGGAACTGCAGCAAGTCAGACTGGTAAGGGAAAACCTCAGACTGGCCGAGAAGGTGTTTCTAAGTACTTGTTGTAAGCTGTCCTGAAACATTTGGCTTAAATGAAAGCTCTAAAAGCCTCTGCAGTAGCTGATCTTTGTAAGCTAGTAAGCATGCAGAATGGCAGAGTGTTCTTGCATGCAGGCCTGTTTGAGGTCACCGATAGGTTTTTCAATGCTGTGTAAAGCAATTTTATATTTAGCCCCAAATATTTCTAGGATAATTTGATGTAAGATCAAAATGTGAGCTTATTACCCAATTGGACTTGTAGATCTCTTGCTGAAAGCCCACAAAGTTTAGAGTGGACATAGGTACTGGTAATTAGAACTGTATGCAAATCCAGATTAAAATGGTTGTGGTGGGAGATTTCACAGCTCTGATGTCTTCTAAATGATAGGCTTGTGGCATTTGCGCTTATACAACCAAGAGTGAATTTGCCTTCACAGTAAAATACATTCTGTGACTAAACACCATGCAGTTATCATTAGTTAGGTGACCTTTCTTGTCTTATTAATTCAAATCTAACAGTAGATAAATGCCACACCAACCTGTTAAAGAATCCAAGGACAATAAAAAGAATGTATAAATATTCCTCCAACAAGGGGAAGAAAGGAAAATATGTATTTTTTTTCATGAGTTTTCTTATCTGTAAGCAGCAGAAAAACATCACTTTAATTTTTAAAGGTTTTTAATGGTTTCATTTCATGTTATTTAAAAATAATCACACTGTTAATTTAATGCTGTAGAAATAAGTCTTATTTTTTCCCATGCACTGTTTGAGATCCACATTAAAGGCTCCATCCTGATATGAGTAAAACTCCCATTAATGTCTTATCAGGCACTTAATTGTAAAATACAATTCCTATATTATATTTCTTTTTGAAAAATAGATTCATCCTCCTAGCTGGTTGTCCTGGGATATTCAAGTTGTTAGTCTATACATTACCAGCTGATTATATCTGTACTTAAATGACTTATAAGAAGTCATTAGCTCTTATTTTATCTTTAAGATATAAAATCCATAGTTAATTATCTGGGGAAAATGCTATTTTGATGTATATGGCCTAATAAGTAGGGGGAATGGTCTTGAAGAAATGTGTTTCTTCAGATAACTGGAAGAATGTAAAATATAATGCTTGATGTTATACTCATGATTGTTTTTCTGTATTTGTTTGACCTGGAATTTCTCTGAGTTCAGGAAAGATGTAAGACAATAAGAAATCTACTTTTAGAAGTCTTCTAAAGGAGGGAAAGCACTGGCTTGCTGAGACTGTTCTTGGGCACATATTGAAGGTCTCAAGAGTAATAATGAAGGATGGTTGGCAGCTCACGTACACTATAAGCACTGCCTAACCTCATGACACAGCATGGATTTTTCCAGCACTAGGACAAAAGTATAAATGAGGGACAGTGACATCACCACTTCACCCCTAGATTGCTTGAAAGACTTTGCACTGGGGAGATTGATCCCCGGCTGGGAAGTGAATCCAGTCTGTGTACTGAGAACTGTGAATTGCCTCCAATATACAGAGGGGTGAGAAAAGCTGTTTGCATCTAGAATTATTAACTTGATAAAGTTTAGGATTTAGATTGCATTTTTGCCATTAAATTTCCTTCTGTAATCAGTTTTGATTTTCTATGCCAGGAGTGCGCGAACTACAGCCCATGGGCCACATCCGGCCCTTGAGCTCCCACTGGGAAGCAGGGTCCGGGGATTGCTCCGCTTCAGCCAGGGTGTGGGGTTGGGGGCTTGCCCTGCTCCATGCATGCCGTGGCTTCGCACAGCTCTGGGAAACAGTAGCATGTCCCCTCTCCGGCTCTTACATGTAGGGGCAGCCGGGGGTTCCGGACGCTGCCCCTTCCCCAAGCGTTGCCCCTGCAGCTCCCATTGGCTAGGAACTGCAGCCACTGACCGCTGCAGGGGCCACACCTGCAGACTAGGCAGCATGCAGAAGTGCCTGGCTGTGCCTCCGCCTAAGAGCCAGAGAAGAACATGCCACTGCTTCCAGGAGCTGCTTGAGATAAGCACCACCCGGAGCCTGCACCCCTGACTGCCTCCTTCACCCCAACCCCCTGCCCCAGCCCTAATCTCCCTCCTGCCCTCCGAACCCCTCTGCCCCAGTCCAGAGCTCCCTCCAGCACCCTGAGCTCCCCATTTCTGGCCCCACCCCAGAGTCTGCACCCCCAGCCAGAGCCTGCACCCCAACCCCCAATTTTGTGAGCATTTGTGGCCTGCCATACAATTTCCATACCCAGATGTGGCCCTTGGGCCAAAACATTTGCCCACCCCTGTTCTATGCCAATACCACTTAATCTCTTAAAATCTTTCTGTAGTTAATAACCTTATTTTAATGTTCAATCAAAACCACACTGGCTTAGATAAAGGTTTAGGGAATCTAATCAGGGATAAAGGCTGGTGCATATTTGTACCCTTTGATGGTATGATGAACTAATTAATGAACTGACTCCAATCAAGGGGGGTCTAGAACAGTATAAGAGGAACATTTCTGGGTTGCAAGCCTGGGACTGGGGGAATTTGCTGCTGTCTCTCTGTATACAGTTCATGAGTGGCTATGAGAGCCTTCATGTAACTTTGCTGGGTGTGCCTCTGCACGCTGATGGCCAAGTGAACAGGGCCTGGAGGGGTTTGCTGTTCACTAGTATCACAGTGTAGGAGACAATGTGGGCAGGAGAGTTAAAGGGCACAGTGGTTCCACAGTCCAGATTGCAACCCAGGTAATGTCTCACCCCCAATATATACTGAATTGTATTAAACATACTTCTTCAATATGTAGCTAAAGTGTAGGAAAGACCTTGTTCTGACTTTCTCACTGCTTGGATGAAAAAGTAAAATGCATAATAAATTAGATGCCTGTCCCTTCCCTCATTGAAGTTAATGGAAGCAAAGTCAGGTCCCAAATCTCGTGTGGACGGATATATAATCTTATGAGAAGTAAGGATTGTACAGGCTTCAAATTTTATAGCTCTATTGTAAAAATGTTTTCTTTGTAATTCTGAGTACTGTCTTTATTGTACTCAGGGAGCAAGGTGAGCCCTCCATCAGAGAACGTAACACCTTTAAATTTGCATGGACATTGTAAACATTTTGTGTACCTCCATTATCTTTCTGAGATACTGCACTGAAATTCTCCTAAGGCTTTTGTTTGTTTATAATTAAAAATCTTTCCTCCCTACTTCCTCTCCCTTCTCCTCTTTCCCTCATTTGCAGCCTGGTCCCGCAACCTGAAAGCACAAAAAGCTCTCATTGACTCCAAGGGGGAATATGTATAGGTAAAAGCCTTTGAATAAAATATATTATTTCATTTTCCACACTAAAGTATCTTTAGTGTCAAAAATATTCAAGGCCTAATAATAAGATTGATATGTATCTGTGTGTGTGTAATCAGACACTCATTTGAACATGGTTTTCTTGGAGACATCAAAACCTACTGAGTTAGTGATGTGCTTCAAAATATACATGGGGATATCATCTGTAGAATAAAAAAGTGCCCTTTTTATATGGAGTCGCTCTTCTGTTTGGCGACACCTCAAGGGAAGCTAGCTTTAACCCAGCTCGGATATAGAAAAGAGGCTTTTTGGATACCAAGAACTGTGTTTTTCCCATGTAAGAGGAGAGTAATACAAGCAAAGAGCATATCAGAGAATCTGGCAGACAGAATTGGATGATTAGAATGAAACAAAAGCATTTCTCTGGCACCAGCAAAAGAGTGAGAGACAGGGGCGGCTCCAGGCACCAGCATGCCAAGCACGTTCCTGGGGCGGCAAGCCACGGGGGGCGCTCTGCCGGTTCCCGCGAGGGCAGCAGGCAGGTTGCCTTCGGCGGCGTGCCTGTGGAGGGTCCGCTGGTCTCGCGGCTTTGGTGGACCTCCTGCAGGCATGCTGCCGAATCCGCGGGACCGGGGACCTCCTGCAGGCAAGCCGCTGAAGGCAGCCTGCCTGCCGTGCTTGGGGTGGCAAAATACCTAGAGCCACCCCTGGCGAGAGAACACCAAAGGCTATGCAGCCCCACACTCGAATCAGGACACATACCATCAAGCTTTGCCAACACAAGACCAGAGATAGTAAATGTGTTTTTATTATTATTATTATTATTATTATTTACAGTTACCAACAATGCATTTTAAAAACAAATTAAAATCAAATGGCACAAGTCTTGTTTCTTTTACCCATATTAGAAAATAAATTAAATGTCATCCTGAAATGACAGGAACGAATGATAAAGCTGGTGAAATGTAGCTGTAGCAGTGTCAGTTCCAGGATATTAGAAAGACGGGCGGGTGGGGGGAGGCAATCTCTTTTATTGGAACAACTTCTGTTGGTGAGAGGGACAAGCTTTTGGGCCACACAGAACTGGTCTTCTGTGGCTCAAAAGCTTGTCTCTCTCACCAGGGGCAGCTCCAGGCACTGGCGCACCAAGCGTGTGCCTGGGGCAGCAAGCCACGGGAGGGGGGCAGCTTGATGGTCGCTGTGAGAGCACCAGTCAGGCTGCCTTTGGCGGCATGCCTGCGGGAGGTCTGCCAGTCCCGCGGCTTCAGCGGTAATCCAGCAGCAGGGACACTGAAGGTGTGGGACCAGCAGACCTCCCACAGGCATGCCACCGAATCCACATTACCAGCAGACCTCCCGCAGGCATGCCGCCGAAAGCCGTCTGCCTACCATGCTTGGGGTGGCAAAATACATAGAGCCACCCCTGTCTCTCACCAACTGAAGTTGGTCCAATAAAAAAGATTGCCTCATCCACCTTGTCTCTGCAGAGCTGGTGAAAATAATTTAACAAGGAGCAGAATTCAGCCAATGGTCCTGGACCTCTCTTGCCAATCGTTACATATTGTGCAGCGGGCTCAGCAGTAAGTACAAACAGTCACTTTCAGATGTGACCAGAGTTGAGGTATGAGGTCAGCTAAAAGTAAAATGTATTTCCCTAGTGTGTCACATAGCTCTCTATCCAAAACAAGAAACTTAGTTCTAAATACTGGAAGGACAGTGTGTGTGTGTATGTGTGTCAGAGATTCTGGATTGCTTTTAAATGATCAGAAGTTATGGGCCAAATTCAGAACTGATGTAAGTGCAGTTCCACTGAAGTCAACCTCTGCTGCATATTTGGGTCCCGATTCATCAACATACTTAATCATATGCATAACTTTAAATTTGTGAATAATTCATTGAAGTTAATGGGAATACTTGCGTTCTAAAATGTAAACATGCTTAAAGGCCTTGCTGACTAGGGGTCTTGTTTTGGATTTAATAGCTAGGCTTCAAAACATTATAAAAGACCAATTATAGATAATGCATGGTCACGTTAAAAGGAAGAAAGAAGAAATGCATCCAAAATCTGAAAGAAAATACCCATTTGTTACATTCTTTCACACAGATAGGGGGCCTGATTCTGCAAACCCCATCCTCACATGAATGGCCCTATCTAAATCAAGGGTATCACATAAGGTGAGTAATAATTATTTGAGGAAGGTTTGGCAGGATCAGGAACATGACTTTCCAAATCTAAAAGCATAGAGATACTGCCCATATAAGAGGCCCAATCCTGCACAACTCATGTGGGTAAGGGCTTCAGCATCTTGTGACGTCTGCATAAATAGCTCATCATGATTACAAAATGTGCTGGACCCCTGTTTGTGGAGACGGGATTTAGTTTATAACCATTTCTGCTTGAACAATTAAAAAAAATTGTCCCCAGGGGACAATGAAACCTGCCAAATCTGACCAGCTCTCTGATTTGGTAGCCATTTATAAACACAGTTGTAGCTGGCACAATTCTGCTCCCATGTGGATAATGTGACTGTGTCTGTTTAAACTCAGAACACATAATTTCTGTTGTGGAAGAAAATATTAAATTCATGATTGATTGCTCTGCATCATGTCTCAGGCTGATGTAATGGCATGCGTAGTAATGTAGCAAAGTTTTTAGGAAAGGACTTGTTTTAAATGTATAATGTGTTTGTCACATTTGTCAGAGCACAAAAACAGACAATGACAGGTCAAGGCCTGCTGGCAATGTGTGTGCTCAAATATTTGTTTCTTGTAAACTTAAGTGTAGTTTCTACTGTTCTGTGAAATAGAACAAGAGCAGTTCCTAAATTCTCGAATGTCTCATAGTTAGGGTGACGCCTATTATCCTCCACCCTCTGTCCTGATTTTTTACACTTGCTGCCTGGTCACCCTACTCATAGTTGAAAGTTAGAGATGATTTTGTTAACTGAGTACTCATCAGGCAATACCAAATAGTTCCCTTAGGATTAAAATAGTAAACTGGAAGAAGATTAGGGGCAATATCAAGCAAGTAAGTAATGGAATGTTATGTTTCTTCTTAGAGAAGACTCACCATGTAAATGACTCACATAGCAGAATGTAGATAAACACACAGGTGCCCTGAGTGGGCAAAATGACATCTTTACTGTAAAAAGGCTTGTGACAGATTTTACAGGGAGTGTGCAGGGATCTTTTTTACCTATGATGGATTAAAAGAATAAGATACTCCAGAACAGAAGCTGATTCAGAAAGCAGATGTATCTAAGAACGTGATGCAGGCTGCATGCTACAAACTTATCAGATGCTTGGATGATGATAGTTACAATGAGTGATTACAAAACTTTAATAAAAGTGTGGGGAAAAAAATCTGACAATTATTGCTTCCACACGTGGAAAAATCTCCCTTCTATCCCCTGCAGCTTGTTTTGTCATCCCTGAGTGCCAATGAAGAGGAGAGCCCAATTTTAACATCTGATGTAACTCCCAGCCAATATACTAGAGCCTTTTTGATGCTAGGGAAATTTTTGAAAAGGTTCTAGCAAGTTTGGGAGTCCTGGTTCAGAAAGCTATTGACACATTTCTGAAAATGGTGCTCTCCAACCTTTCTGGGAGTAAGTCTAATTTACAACTGATTCTGTGTTAGCAATGGTGGGAACTCTTTCCATAAGTCTCTTAGTGGGGACAAAGCCAGGGAACTTAGAGTGTGTGGCAGAACAGAATCCAAAGATTGGACTGATGTAATATGATAAAGCAGCATTGTGTTCTTGAATGCATCTACCTTTTGAGTCCTACCTACATCATCACATATTTTTGTTTATTGAATAACTTCTATTTAATAAGTAAATGGTTTCATTATTCAGCCTTATTTTAAAAGAATGTAATGTGTATTTGCAGCATTTTTCCAAAGAATACATCTAGGGATTCTGTGGGTTCAGTCTGTATTTTACCCTAAACCACCTCAAATCATGCTGCCTTTCACTGGCAACAAGGTGCTAAGACCTGCTGGGTCTGACATCACTTGACAGCCCCACATGAGCAGTGCAAAACAGGCTGTGTCGACGCTATGGAGACTACACTAGCTTAGCTACATTGGGGTAGCTATGCCAACTTACCTTTGTTCTGTAGATACAACCTATGCTAACAGAAGGGGCTTTTCTGTCAGTGTAGGAACACCACCTCTCTGTAGCTAGCGTCGTTCATCAACAGAAGCATTCTTTTGCCAACATCACTATGTCTACACTAGGGATTGGGGTCAGCCTAGCTATGTCAGTCAAGAGTGTGGAGTTTTTTAATATATATTTAATGTCCTCAGCTTTTGGGGAAAAAAACCTTGATGTGGCACTGTGGTGTGGTACAGCTGTTCAGTACAATTAGAGTTTATAGACGTCCAAAAAATATGTAACTCTTGACAGTTACCATGAAAGTCTTATGCACATGTGTAGCCTAGTCCCACGTACGCTATATTAATACTGTAACTAAATCTGTTCAGGAACTGTTTACTGCTTCTATTCCAAAGAGTTTGTAAATTTCTCCATTATCTTGACATTTGTTTCATCATACTTGCCAGGCAACTATTCCTTAGTGCTCATTGGCCACATCTGAAATTTGCATTTTTAACATTTTCTCCCCTTTTTCTTCTCCCTCCCTCCCAAAAAACCTAAGCATTTTTTGGGGAAAAAATGGGAAAACTATTTTTTTTAACTCATCTACTTCAAAATTTCTGAATGGATTTTGTTCAGAGTTCCTAATCTTTAGAAAAGTCCATGTTTGGTCCCAAGGTCAAATTTACACAACAAAGGAGAATTTTTTATTAAAATTGAGAGGGAATGAGTATGCAGGATTTTAATAGATGGTGTTTTTCCTTGTTTACATATTTATATTGCAGTTATAGGTGCTTTATAAACATATACAAGGACATGATCTCTGCCCTGAAGAGCTTTCAAATGTTGAGTTGGAACCTTAAAAGGTTTTCCAAGGCAGGGGGTTTGTGCACTTTTAACTGCAAAATCTATAACATACCTCTAAATTCAAGGCTGCTGCGGTGGGGAAATAGATTGGGTACAAGAACTGATGTGGAAAAAGTCAAAGGGTGGACCTCTGCATTCTTCTACTGGATAGTATTGCTATCTGAGAGTGAATGCAAAAAAATAGGTTATCTTCACTTGATCCAGAAAAAATCTGATTTGTCACTGAGGGGGTTATATTCACATAGCCATGCTGGGTTTATAATCAGTTTGTATCAGTCCCTCTTACAACTAGACCTATCTGCTCAGAGCTATAAAGCTATAGATCCCAGTGGAAGTAAGGCTGCAGATTTCCTAAAAAGCATGCCTGCCTGCCACTTTGGTTTCTATACTGAGGGCTTGTAGCTTTCCATCACCTATCTAAAACAAGAAATTTTAAATTGAGATATGTAAAATTTTCTTGCCTTGCCTCCATTTTCTCATCTTACTCCCAAAACCTGGTGGTTTGTTTCTAATTGTTTTAAATTAATTAACTATTTACTTTTTAAATCAGAAAAATAATCTCTCCATGTTTTTAGATACTTACATATAATTTCCATTCATTTTTTAATAAACTAACATAAAACAATTGGGCCCAACTACTGCTGTAAGCATTAGGCCAGGAGAACACGGTGTGTCCAAGCAGTAATGGAGATAAGCTTTCTGACATCAACAGGTTCAGGCTAATACATGAGCACTACCTCTCAATAAAACTGTAGGACAGATGAAGCCAGTGCTCTGCCAGCTGTGCTCCCCTCCCAGCACTTACAATCTCACTCCCTGTCCACTGGCATCTCCAACTCTGCCCAGATATGCCCCATCTGTGCTAGTTAGAACAGCTAGCAGAGCTATCTAGCCCTAGCCTCTTGTGCTTAATCCAAATTATGGGTTCCCCCTGCATGACTATGATGCGGGGGGGGGGGGGGAACCAGGCACCTAAACACCACTCCACCAAGTACACCAACTCAAGGCCAGACATCATCAGGCCCTAAGAAGATAAGCATAAAAGAGGAGATTTCCAAAGACATAAATGACAGTTAGAAAGTCAATGGGATTAAACACCCAATTGCAGTTTGAGCCCGTAAAAACCTCTTCGAAAGCACAAATCCATGCAAGTACATAAAGATGGACATATACAACCTGGGCAAACAATAGATGTAGGGTAAAATCTTCAGTGCCACCTGCATCCCACTGAAAGTCAGTAGGACTTTGGTGCTTTTGACAATTTTATCCATAATAAATTTAACTGTAGTTAATGTATTACGGTAGTGCCAAAGGGCCAGCCCCCTCGTGTTTTACAATCCAAATAGACCAGATACCTGGTGGGGGAAGGGGCAGACCACACAAGCAGAGTGACCTGCCATGCAGCAAACAGTGGGGTTAGTTCTGTGATTTTTTATTTATTTATTTATTTATTTATTTATTTATTTAATTTATTGGAGTACATTTAGTTAGAGGGGATCAACTAAATGGAAAGCAAAGGGCACTGAGGGGGCGGGGAGGTGGGCAGGGGAGGAGAGGTTGGTGTAGAATGTAGCTGAGGTGAAGACAGAGACTAAGCAGGAGGGGGACAGGATTGGAGCGAACAGCCAATCAGTGCAGGGCAGAGAAATTTCTGTCAAAACTAGAAAGTTTCTCCGAAAGTCACCAGGTCCCTGCTTTGGCTGGTTCTGCTCCTAAAGCTTGGCATCTCCAGCTGGCTCCTCTCTGCAGTTCTTCCCCCTGAGTCCTAGTGCCCCCATAAATCTACCCCACACACAAGTCAGGGTCCAGAGACCTGCATACGACGTTTCTCTATGGAGTAACTTCATGCATTGCTTTGCAGCTAACCAGAACAAAACTCTTAAATAGGATGTAACATTCAACCCGCACAAACTTAAGACTTGCTGTTATTGTGTGGACCTCGAGGTTAAAGAAATGATGGCATGATCTTCCCCCAGAGATTCACATGGAGCGGGGCTCAGGAGTCTCCATGGCTTTCCCCAGACCCTGCAACATGGGAAGATATAGGCAATAGGAGGAACAAGCAACTCAGGGGCAGTACTCCAGCACTCTGGGCAGGAAAGAAATATAGCTTTGGGCCTGCATTACTTTTCTGTGGCCCTCCCATCTTTTATAGTGAAATCTCCCTTAAGGGGTACCTTGGGAGCAGTCACAGTAAGGAGAGTTCTTGGAAGTGCAGCTGACTTGGAGCCAGAGTTGCTGAGTAGGCAAAGAGCTTTCTCTGATTCCGCCCCGCTTCCCCCGCAGATCTGTGCAGCTCCCAGGAGATTGCAGGTGTTTCTGGGCAGACAGAAAGTGAACGTCATACTCTCCTCTGTGGGTATCAACAGAAATCAGATGTCAAACAGATCAGTAAATGATGCAGACAAAGATGTGACCCTCCTGCTTCGAAGACCAGATTACATACATACATGCTACTTCTTTGTCTCAACAAATCTGGTACTAACAAATGTGCAAGTCCATAATGCCACATGGTTGGTATATTTTATATGGGAAGGGACTTTGCTTCCCGCAGCAAGAGGATTGTGTTCCTAACTCCCTTTTGCCAGAACCCTGAGAGTTCAACCCTGGCTGAGATGAAATTATAACTCAGCAAGACAAGGGTCTACTGCACCCTTTGAAGCTAGGGCAATGCACACACAAACACACAATTACTTAGTGTGAATCTGATGAAAGAAAACTAAATTTAGACTCTGCACCAAGCCAATAAGTCTGACGATAACCTAATTTTCTAGAAATGATGCCTCTGGCAAGTGTGCGGCTCTGGAAGGAAAAGGTTCAAAATCTTCTAAAATTCCCTAATCCTGTTTGTCTGCTACTTCCCCGCTGGACAGATGCAAAACTCCATTGGTTGTTTCAAAGAACTGCACTCTGCTTGCCAGGAAACAGAAACAATACAATGTGATGTACAGTTTGTGACCAATCACAACTGAGCAACACAGCTCCTATTTTGAATATCTTACAGAAAACTGACCATAACCAAGCCAGAGAGTGAAAAAAATTGTGAGAAGAATGTATTAAAGCAAATCCCAATAATAAAAGAGTGAGAAAATGGTGACTGGCTCGCAGAGAGATGAATCTGCCACTAGCCTGCTTTGTGACCTTGAATAGGTCACATCACCTTTCCATGCCTGTTTCTCTTCCCTGTCTTTTGGCCTGTCTATTTATACCAGTGGTTCTGCGGCTTGTGGGCTGCTTGCAGCCCAATCAGCACACACAACTGCGGTCCATGTGACATCCTCAGGGTCATAAAGGTAGCATTGGATGTGGCCCACGTAACACACTGTAGGCCACATATATGGCCCACGATGGTACATAGGTTGAGAATCACTGATTTAGACTATGCTCCTTGGGGAATGGAAAGTCTCTTACTAAGTATATGTACAGAACCTTGCACAAGGCAGCCCTGATCTCACTTGGGGCATTGAGGTGCTATTGTAATAGCCATCACTTAGTCTTTACAGTTAAAATTCTTCCAGCTTATCTCTGAGGTTAATCAATGCAAGTTTAAGAAAGTTTCTAATTTGCATTAATTCTCCCAAGCCCAGCAGTGAAGTTAAATATAGTCTAGTGTTGTTTTTTTTAAGTACGAAACACAAGGTACTACATAAGCATACAAAGCAGGTTGACTCTTGAAGCACAGTTAAGAGGAAGCATACAACTGTTCAAATCAGAATGAAGAAATACTGCATCCTAATCAAATTTGAGCACATGAATATTTCATAAGTACATCTTATGCAAACCAAATACGATATAAAATATTGTGGCACAGTATTAGGTTATACATTTATTAATCTTTTTAGCTTCTTCATTACAAAGTAAATAGGCTTTCACTGCACAAGGCAATGGTAATGCGGCACATATTTTCTTTAATCCTGCAAAAGAGATACTAATAAAACTGTATGTAAGTCAAATTTTTGGTATTATATTTCCTGGTGCTTTTCTCCACAGATAAAGTGGATTCTTTTCTGCTCAGTTTAGTTAAATGTGTGTTTAAAACCAACCCTTTTTTTCATTACTTGGCTACTGTGAGAAATGTGCTCATTTATGAGGGTTACAATGTGATAGATATAAGGAGGAAGAAGACAAAACGGAGTCTTTTATATGCTTAAAGGAGGGTGCTTAGGATAGTCATAGAACTCAGAGGGTTGAATTTGCTTAGCATATGGTCGCTTTTGTTAAGGGTCTCAGCCTATTGTGTACCTCTGTTTTCTGGGACTTAAATTCACCTATCATAAATTTCATTTGCCTCAACACTTTAAAAAAAATGCTGTAAATGATTTTAGTTCTTTTGTATTTAAAGGAGGGGGGGGAATAAATCAAAAATCCTGTTAATTTTTTTGTCATGCTGCTGTATACAGAACACTTCAAGATGGTAACTGCTAGCAATAGCTTTGTAAGATTTCCAGGAGTACTGGCTTATGTGAGCTGCAGTGCTCATGTTGGGTAGTTTGTAGATGCTGCCTGGAAAAAGGGGGGAAACACTTGGAATCTGGCATTAGTGAGCTGCATGGTAAGAAGATATATTGGACATCTAATGGCAGAAAAGTAAGCAAAATGCAATAACTTCCTGTGACTAGGTGTTTCCATTCTTAAATTAATTTGCTTCAGTCACATTCTCAGTTCTTATAGGATTGCTTTCCAGAAATAGTTGCTTGGTCAATTTTTACTAGAACATAAGACTCTGAATAGAAAAATCAAGTACATACCTACAAAATGGGGACTAGCTGGCTGAAAAGGATCTGGGGGGTATAGTGAGTCACAAATTAAATGAGACAACAATGTGATGCAGTTGTGGAAAAGGCTAATATAATTCTAAGGTGTATTAACAGGAGTGTCGTATGTAAGAGATGAGAACTATTGTCCTGCTCTACTTGGCTCTGCTGAGGCCTCAGCTAGAGTACTGTGTCCAGTTCTGCATGCCACACATTGGAAAGAGTGTAGAGGAGGGCTACAAAATTGATAAAAGGATTAGAAAACCTGATCTATGAGGAAAGGTTAAAAAAACTAGACATGTTTAGTCTTGGAAAGGAAGACTGAGTAGGAATCTGATAGTCTTCAAATATGTGAAGGGTTGTTATAAAGAGAATCAACTGTTATCCTTGTCCACTGAAGGTAGGAAAAATAGTAGGCTCAATTGGCAGCAAGGGAGATTTAGGTTAGATATTAGGAAAATATTTCCAGCTATAAGAGTAATTAAATTCTGGAACAGGCTTCAAGGGAGGTTTTGGAATTCTGGTCATTGGGGACTTCTAAGAACAGATTGAACAAACATCTGTTGGGGAAGGCATAAATATACAGGTATTTGGTTTTGCCTCATTGCAGGGGCCTGGATTAAACAACCTCTCAAGTCTCCTTCCAGCCCTGCATTTCTGTGATTCTATGTTTTACAGCTCTTCTTCTAGCCTCTTTCTTAAGACTTGTGGAAATTCTTGCACAGCACGTACCACATCTTCTCTGGACCATACTTTGCTTGTTACTGGGACACACACATTTCTGTTGAATATATCTTAATATGATGATGATAATATTTTTATAAAAGCAGCGAAGAGTCCTGTGGCACCTTATAGACTAACAGATGTATTAGAGCATGAGCTTTTGTGGGTGAATACATCCTACGAAGTGGGTATACGTCTGTTAGTCTATAAGGTGCCACAGGACTCTTTGCTACTTTTACAGATCCAGATTAACACGGCTACCCCGCTGATACTGAATATTTTTATGTTGTTCTATGTTGTTTTTCTGTCTCTCTATGGCTTATATCCTCTTAATGAGACCAAGCATCTCACGTGTGTAGACCCAAGACTGGTTGTTTGCTTGTGTGTACCACCACAAAGTCTTGTTTTGTCATTTTTTCTTTATATTTAAGTATTAATATGCACTGTTCCAACAGTGGAATTTTTCCTCCATTATAGTCTTCACAGACACTTCTGACTTTGCTACTTTTATGTGCTCCTTGCAGCTCTCTATTTATGTTTTTGTTATTACACTTGCTTACACCCAACTGTCAATCTTGTATGTCACAAGTGTCATTTGTTCACATTTTAATTAACTAATATTTTGAGTTTTCAGTCTCTGTTATTGTGCTTAAGAACAGTTCTTCCTCTTTACTTGCGGAATCCATTTTTGTACTTCATACATGCTCTTTCCTGCTTTCTCTGCATATTTCTGTGCATAATGGTTGGGTTTATTACAGTTTCTACATACACCTCTACCCCGATATAAGGTGACCTGATATAACACGAATTCAGATAAAACGTGGTAAAGGAGTGTTCCGGGGGATCAAAGCAAGTTCAGTATAACACGGTTTCACCTATAATGAGGTAAGATTTTTTGGCTCCCGAAGACAGCATTATATCAGGGTAGAGGTGTATTTGCCCAAATGCTGGCCATTTCCTACACTCATGCTAGTTGCCACATCCCTGGCACTGTTTCCTGCTTTCTATTTTCCTGTCCCTGGCCAATTTAATTTCTGAGAATTTTTCCCTTGCTCCTTTATGTACTCACAATCATATGCTCTATGGGTTTCTCTAGCACTTTTATTTGTGTTTTGGTTTGTTCTGCTGCTTAGCATAATCACATTGCCTTTTCTAGTGTTAAATCTATCTCCTTCAGTAACTGTTCATGGACATTTTTACTGGTACACTCCAGGACAACCCGGTCTTTAATTAGAGAGGCTTTTTCTATTCAATATTCACAGGACTGACTTTTTAGTATTAAGTCTGTGACAAACTACTCTGTGGTTTCCCCATCATTCTATGGTCTCATCCTGAACATATATCTTCCATCAATAACATTTTAGGGTGTGGGGGGGCAATAATCTTCAAACATTTTCATTATTTCTGCAAAGCTTTCCTGTCTCTCCTCACCACCATCTATATAGAATGCCTTGTATACAGCTAGGGCTTCTCTGCCTGCTGCTATTAAGAGCAGAGCAATCTTTTGCTCATCTCAGTGGCATAACTTGGAATAGAAATTTGAGCAGGCCCCAACGCATGGTGGACAGGCAGTGACCAAGGCCCTGATTTCCCCTTCCCCTCAGGGTCTGCCCCAGGTGGCCAGTGTCAAGTTCCCTAATCTTTCCTTCCCTACTACCCAGCCTTCCCTCAGCTGCTCTCCGGCACTCTGACCTTGTTGGAGAAGGGAAGCCCCAGCCAGCGCAGGGCCCAGAGGGCCTCCTGCTCTGTCAACATAAAAATGATCTCAAACTGCTGTGCCGCAGCTCTGGCCCCATAGAAGGAAGCCAGGCTGCTGCTCGTCTGTACACAAGAGCTGCTCAGGCCAAAGTAGACCCCAACCAGCAGGACCAGAGCCACAACTGCTCCCTCCTCCACATCTTGGGGGTGATCATATGTCCCGTTTTGGCAGGGACAGTCCTTTTTTTAAGCCCTGTCCTGACTTTTTTTTTTTTTTTTTTTGCAAAAGTGGGCATTTGTCCCATTTGCTCTTGGCAACTTGATCCGTTGGCAAGAGCAAATGGAACAAATGGCCACTTTTCCCCAAAAACTGGGGTGTGGGGGAAGTGGTGATGCCAGCCCTGCACAAGGGGCAGGCAGAGCTTGGGCTAGCAGTGATGCCACCCTGTGCAGGGAGGAAGGAGCAGGGCTTTAGTGAGTGGCTCAGGCCAGCCCTGTGCAGAGGCATGGGGAGGGCTAGCCCCACACAGTGTCCGGTTTTCCTTTTGGGAAATATGGTCACTCTGCACATCCAGGGCCACTAGCGCCTTGCCCAGGGCATCCAACATTCTCTCCCCTGGCAGTTGCCTCCCTCCATTCTGCACAGCATCATACTGCCTTCCTGGTTGTCGACGGGCAGGATTGAACTGGGGACCTTGCGAGCTTAGTGCATGAGCCTCTATAGCTAAAAGCCACATGGCTGTTAGCTAAGGCTGTTGATCAGACTCATGAATTGCTCTCTAAGTGGTCTCGGTACTGCTAGATGAACCCCACACCCAGGAGGTGTGTGGGTTACACTGGCAGAGCCAAGTGCAGAAAATGACAAGCAGAGCTGCCAGAGCATAGCTTTCTACAGTGTTGGAGGATAGCTCCATCCTGGATTTCAGGTGCCAGACTGACAGCAATACCCACCTGTTTGCCTGATACTGGAGCGCCCACCTTCAGCAGTGTGGTTAAAAAAAAAGAAAAGGAAAAAAAACCCTGTTAATAAATTGATTTAAACTTGCCATTGGCACAGGCTCAGAGCTGGGTGGGGCTGGGTACTAACTGGTGGGTGGGCCATGGTCCATCCATGTCTACGGCCTTGGACTATAACGATATTCATATCCTAGAGGCAGGTTTTAAAACAACACTAAAAGATAGTGTGGAAGGAAATGTTAAAAGGAGAAGTGTCTTTCCAAACTGGACCACTGGGGGTCGCTGTATATTGCAGCTCTTGTCGGGCAGGCCAGCCTATTGTTCTGAGAAAGGTGCAGATGGGTGGGAGCGGGAAAGCTGATCCAGGGAGAAAAGAGGGAGTGAGATACAGCAGCTCAGGAGGGTGTGTGGAGGTGGCTGGGCACATGACAGAGCTACTTTTCTATTGCATTGGGTGGGTTGTTGGACAATCAGGGAAACCCAATGCAAAGGGGAGTTCAAGCTGGGAAGACCTGTATGAAAAGGAGAGCCCTGACCATGGAGTTGAGGAGCACCAGGAGAAGTTAAGGTAAGTGACTGTATCTGCATTATTGCAGTGAAGTTTTCTGTCTTTTAATTCTTCTCTTCCATACAGATTGCAAAAATGCCCCCTCCCCATCCTTCACTGTTCTGGTTTGGGGATTTGTCCGAAAGTTCCTTCTATCCCCTGGAACTGTTAGGTGGATTTTCACCATCCAGGGAAGCTCCTTGTCTCACTCTTACATATTACTTCAGTTTCTCAACATTTGTCACAGAGTTTAAGGCCACTAGGGGCCTAATCATTTGATCTGACCTCCTATACGTAAGCAGGGGAATGATCCCGCTATTGTGGGGAACTTTCCTGGCTTATACACAACCCTGGTGAAATGGGCTAGCGAATGGCTCTGAGTCCTCTCTCCCACTTCCTTTACCCAGAGGCCTTGAGAGCTCCCCGTCCACTCTCCTGTGTGGCAGAGTCCTCATAACCCCATCAGGGCTGGGCCCAGGATTCCTGGGGGGTCAACCCCCACCCTTGTTGTGGTCATGTGGGACAGGGACTAGGGTGTCCCCACTCCGGGGTGCTCTCTCTGCACTGGATGCTTGCTGGACCCACTGATCATTACATACAGTTCAAAGCAAATACAATTTGTAAACAGCAATCAGTTTTAAAAATGTAAGGAAAAAATGGGAAAGGTTAAAGGAAAACATGTAACCCATCACAAACAGTTGTCTCTAGAATGTCAGGGCAGTTCACAGTCAGTTCCCCACATTTCCTAGACCTCCTTCGCAGGCCCTAGCTGTGCTGCAGGGGTGCTGCTGGTCAGACACGTGCTCTGGCGGTTGCCACGTGCCTTCAGGGTCTAGGTGCCAGGACTCTTCTTCCCAGCATCGCCCCCGCCCTTTCAGGGTTACAATCCCCCTCCAAGTCTGCCCTGCAAGGCCTCTTGACTGGGGGTGTCATCCTGCACTGGGCCTGCTGCCCAGGAGGATCCCCACTTGCTCTCCCCAGCTGCTCAATGCATCCGGCTCTGGACTCTCTAACTCCAGCCTCACTTTGCCTCAGCACTTCTGCTGTTCTGCATCCAGCTCCATGAGCTGCTTTTTCTGGCCCCTATGGCTCTGGTTGTTGCAGTTCTCCTCCCAGTACAGGGCTGCTCCCTGGGCTGCTTCTCTGGTTCTCTCTGCCTGGCACAGCTCTGCTCCCAGCTCAGCTTGGGCTCCTGCTCTCTCTTTAGCTTGGCCCCACTCTGTTCCAGGCAATTCCACACTCTAAAATGGGACCTCAGGCCTCCTAACCTGCCTGGCGTGTCAATCAGGTTGACCTGGAGCATTGGCCTCTCTCTATTGTTCCTGAGGACTGTCCGTCTCAGGGCCCTGATTTCCCTTTGACCCTTCCCCTTACTTTTGGTACTGGGAGCTAGCCAACCAAAACACCCCCACTGAGTTTTACTAAGGGGCCAACAGTCTCCTTACATATATATCACAGGCCACCAACACCACACAGCACGTGTATGCTAAACCCAACAGCTGAAATTAGACTTAGACAATACAACCTGCAGGAGGCTGAACTATTATGTGTCACAGGCAGAGAATAAGAGGGGCCGAGACGTACCAGTGCCTGTCAGGGAAATGACTAAGTGGGACATACCCAGATAATCCTGGCAAATGACCTGCACCCACACACTGCAGAGGAAGACAAAACAAAAACTTTTACCCCAAGGTGACTGCTAATCTGACTTGGGGTAAAATTCCTTCCCAGCCCCACATATGGGGATCAGTTAGACCCTGAGCATGTGAACAAGAACCACCCAGCATGCACCTGAGAGAAAGAATGCTCAGTGCCATGGCAGAGCCCACCCTGCCCAATGTCCCATCGAAAGCTGTGGCCACCCTTGATGTTTCAGAAGAAGGACATTAAAAAAAATTGCTAGAATACACGGGGAGAATCCCTTCCTAACCCCGGCTGGCTGAAACCCCTGAAGGATGTGCTTTTTAGGAACATAGGACATAAACCAGAAGTGAACCCCAGGGTTGTTGAGCCCTGCCCCCCTACCATCACTAGCTACCCTGTCATGCAATCACACTCATGAATTTATCCAGTTCTCTCTCAAAACTAATTAAGTTGTTTGCCAGCACAGCTCATTGACTGTGGACCCTGCTGACGTGCACTAAAAATTCCCTGGTGCATATTAATGTAGACTGGTTTCAGACAGTACTCTGTTAAGATGTACTATGAGACTTTTAGCGCATACCAGCAGGGTGTACACAGGCCAGCTAGTGTGCCATGGCCTAGTGTGCACTAGAATTTATATCCCTCTAGTGAGGACTAATGCACTGTGTAGACAAGCCTTCAGTCTTCTTCCAAAACTTTCAGGACACGGAATCAAATTTATATTGAAAACAAGAATCAAGTAATTGTTTGCATTTATTTATACTGCTAACTTTTTTGGCCCTTGAAAATATTTTTCTGTCCTTTATTTTGGGACTGATCCTTTAAACTCTGACTCGCCTAAATATTCCTTACTTGTGCAAGTAATTCCACCGTAACAGGGCTACTTACGTGATAAAGGATTTGCAAGATCAGACTATATGTATATTCTTTCTATCATTGATTTATCTCTTCCCCTCTTTCCCCCATCCCATGTTTTGAATGAAACTGAAACTTGACATACTTGCCTTTTTTTAAAATACAAACTGCAGTCATGCTAAAACACCCCTGTGCCAGGCAGTGATGATATTAATATTGCCCTAGGAATAGTTCTTGTTAGTTAACTGCTGCTTCAGAATAAGAAGAAACGGCACATTGTGCTTATTGGGCAAAAATACTGGAAGTTGTTTAATTCATTCAGTTTCTCCTTTGAGAAATAGTGGATAATAAAGGCAAGGTTTTGCTTTTCCCTGAAGGAGTACAGAAATACCAGTGATATGTCCAACTGCAGAGCTGTATCCTACTTCCTTGGAGCAGAATGGCTCAATGTGACATCACATAATATGCTGCTACCTGCTTCTCTGAGCAGACGAATTGTACATCTCTTGCTAGTGCCTGATGCCTTCCACCATGTGGGAGAAGTATAGGGAGGAGAAGGGCTTGAGAAGAAAGATAAAAGGAGTTTAGTTCTCACTGCATTAAATTGGCATTGACCACAGGACAGCTAAGAGGAGTTGTTGAAGAGAGAGCCGGAGATTAAGAAGTGAACAGACTTAGAATTTGCTGTTGAAAGGTAGTAAATAGAGATCATAGCTAAAAATGTGAGAACAGATGTGGTCACCCAGGAATAGGAAGCAGATGGAGAAAAGAAACCTGAAGAATATCATCTGAGAGTGGGGAGGGAGGGTGAAGGAGACAGCATCACAGAGATGATGAAGGAGCAGATGGAGTGGCTAGAAGAAAGTCATGAGAGCACACAGTCATAAAAGTCTGAGGAAAGAGAACCCAGAAGAAGAGAGTCACTAGTTTTGTCGACAGTAGCATACGAAGTCGTGGGGGATGAGACTAGAGAAGAGGTGTCAAACTGTTTGAACTATTTGTGGTGAGCAATGTCGTTTACTAATTTTAACAGCCCCGTTCGTGACTTATCTGTGAAGAAATCATGGTTTTTACAAACATGTTTGTTATCTGAAATTGCTCAGTGCATAGTTTTTATGAATATCGTTAAGTTGTGAGTCGTCTGTGAGCTGTTTTGCAATCAGTACTCAGTAGATTATTTGATGTTCCAATTTAGCTATTAGACATTTGTGACTGGCCACGTGGTGTTGTTGGGATGGAATGATCTAACACTGATAAACTGCTTCTGCATGAAACAAAATGCAAGTTTACAATTAAATGAATTTAGTTTCTTGTTTAAATGAGTCTCTGATTTGGGTTCAAAATTGACTCTTTAAGCGTATTGATTCAAGCAAAACCATGGCTGTATGAATGTTGTTAATAGAGCCTAAAAACATTACTCAAAGAGGCTGAATTGAAACTCGGTGTCTGATTCAGTGAACTGTTTGTGAACAAAGTTTTGCGCTCTTCATTCAGTTCTGTTGTTCACAATGGTAAATGCTGCTTCACTGGAAGGCTAGCAGCTAGCTTGCATGGGAGTCAAGGGAGAGAGAGTTAACGTGGTAGATAACAAGATACCAACATTAAATCATAGAGGTAATGGAGCTTTAGTGTAGTCATAAATTATAGTCACTATGCAGACATGGTCTTGGAGCAGTTTAGTGATGACTCGCTTTTTGGAAATTATGGCTAAATCTTACTTTCCAGGATTAGAAAAGAAAGTACTGAAATAATAAATCAGATGAATGTTTAAAAATGAATTGATTAAGATAAAACTGATTTCCTTGAGCAGCCTTTATGTACTTTATGCTTTTATGTACACGCATCTAAAACTGCATCTTAGATAAGCCCTAATGGTTGGCCTATTTTAGCAGATACTTCCTCGCTGAACCCATGAAACAACATATTCCTTTTTATTTAAGCTGATTAGTCTTAAACGCAACATTACCAAGTCACCGGGACTAGATGGCATTCACCTAAGAGTTCTGAAAGAACTCAAATGTGAAGTTGCGGAACTATTAACTAAGGTTTGTAACCTGTCCTTTAAATCGGCTTTGGTACCCAATGACTGGAAGTTAGCTAATGTAACGCCAATATTTAAAAAGGGTTCTAGAGGTGATCCTGGCAATTACAGACTGGTAAGTCTAACATCAGTACCGGGCAAATTAGTCGAAACAATAGTTAAGAATAATATTGTCAGACACATAGAAAAACATAAACTGTTGAGCAATAGTCAATATGGTTTCTGTAAAGGGAAATCGTTTCTTACTAATCTATTAGAGTTCTTTGAAGGGGTCAACAAACGTGGACAAGGGGGATCTAGTGGACATAGTGTACTTAGATTTCCAGAAAGCCTTTGACAAGGTCCCTCAACAAAGGCTCCTACGTAAATTAAGTTGTCAAGGGATAAAAGGGAAGGTCCTTTCATGGATTGAGAACTGCTTAAAAGACAGGGAACAAAGGGTAGGAATTAATGGTAAATTCTCAGAATGGAGAGGGGTAACTAGTGGTGTTCCC
>NC_133776.1:26079450-26170346 GCF_003597395.2 Chelonoidis abingdonii
AGATGGATGGCAGGCGAGAGATCACTTGATCATTGCCTGTTAGGTCCACTGCCTCTGGGGCACCTGGCATTGGCCACTGTCGATAGACAGACACTGGGCTAGATGGACCTTTGGTCTGACCTGGTACGGCCATTCTTATGTTCTTAAACTACTCTCTGGAAAAGCAACATTTCGTTTTTAGTCAGATTAGATTAATGCAATAGATGCCATCAGGCCTGGTATTTACTGGCTTTTTTTAATGTTGAGTTGATATTCCTATACTTTATTACTCATGAAGAGCATTTACAGGCAGCCAGCTCTTTTTCACTGGAGGAATAAATATCTCCTCTTTCACATTGCTGTCAGTAGTCATAATTATGGCAAGTATAATAGGAATCAGTGTGTGTGTTTTTTTAACAAACCTATATTCTGTGTGATTAGTGGTCTAGCTCTTCGGCTGTGCTAAACTGCACAGACAGTCTAATGCTCATCTTTGCATTCCCCTGATCCTGCTGCTGTTCTATGCAAGCCAGTCCTCCTGTGTTGTGTTAGAGCAGTCTGATGGCGAGGCTGCATGGGGCTGCAGGATCAGCATAGCTCTGGAGTGTGGATCTATCTTAATCTGCAAATAGTCCTATCTGAGGATCAACATAATTCTGGAGTTGTACCTCCTTTTCTCCAGCCACACACTGCTATTTTAGAGTTGCCAACCCTCCAGGACTGTCCTGGAGTCTCCAGGAATTAAAGATGACTCTTTAAAAGATTGTCATGTGATGAAATGTCCAGGAATATGTCCTACCAAAACTGGCAACCCTATGCTATATTCAGTGACAGCAGAGATGGTAAGTGGCATTAGAACCCATAGGTCCGCTCAGTGCCACTGGAGCACCTTAAAGTCTATGAGTCTGGCACTGCAGCAATTCTTCATGGGCCAGATATATTATTGTCACAGCTGGAATATGCTGGTGGTGCCATGCAGAGCACTTGTCCATGCCAAGGACTCTGGCCCATTACTTCTGAGAACTGAAGAGATTATTTTTATAGATTGAATATATTCCCTATTTTAAACATTTATTTTTACACATATTGAAAATGTCTCTGTAATTTAAAATACCTCACAATCCTTTGCAAATGACACACTTACCTCTTGGCTGTACGGAAATTAACTTGTGCTTTCTCTAGTATTCAGTACAATTACACTACCTATAATAAATTCCAAACTAATTTGGTTGCAATTTATCATCAGTTAATTTCCACTTATTATAATGTTCCCCGTAACTATAATGTATGATATTAAGGGTCTGATTCTCTTCTCTCTTTCTTTAGAAGTGAGATCAAGATCAGGTCCAATGTGCCTCTAGATCCTGGACTAAATTTTGTTCTCAGTCATGCTGATGTAAACCTGGAGTTGCTCCATTGACTCCACTGAATTTGCATAATTGTAAAGGTTGTATTTTGGGGGACAGATTTTGGTACCCTTCCTCCTTTGGAGTAGTGCTTTATTCTGCAAAGAGTCTCATAGATGGAGGAAGATACTGTTCATCGTGAGTAAGGTGGACGGATATGACCTTTATTAAATAGTCTTAGCTCTTTTTCCTCTCTACCAAATTGATTACTGTGAACCTCTAACTCACACTTCTGAGCAGTTACTTGCAGGAGAAGTCTCCGTGACTTCATTGACATTACTTCTGCACGTAAAATGACTGTGTGGTTTTCAGAGAAATAATTTAACATGTCCTTAAAACAGGAGTCCCCAAACTGTTTATCTTGTGCCCCCTCAATTCTTGTCCATGTTTCCCTCCCTCTACCCTCGAGAGCCATGGTTGGGAGCGGAGCTGCAGTTGGGGGCAGAGGCTGGGGCCGAGGCCAGGTCTGGGGCTGGGAATGGGGCCGCATGTGGGAGACATGGCCAGGTCACAGCTGGTGCCACAGCTGGATGTGGAGCTGTGACTGGGCTGGGAGCCAGGGGATGAAGCTGGGTCTGCAGCCTGGGGCAGAGCCAGGGCTGGAGCAGAGCTGGAGTCAGAGCGAGCATGGGTGGAGCTCCCTCCCTGCCCCCCATAAGGGCTGGCCTGGCCCCGCCACGTGCCCCAAATGTTCCTCCATGCCCCCCAGTGGGGTACGCCTTAAGACTTAAGACTTGCATCATCTTCATTCTCTATGAAAAGTACACTGTGCACCTCATGCATGAGGTTAGGCACAAATGCTACTGATAGCAGTACTCTGCAGTTGGTGGTGATATGGAAGAGAATCATCTTAAGGGTCAAATTACCTTCAAGAAGCAAGAAGGCCACAGAATTGGTATTAGAGGGGATGCCAAGAGAAAAGATGTAAGTGTGGTTCTAACTCCAGTAAACCTTATAACATTATTGACAATTTGAAATCATCATTAGACTGAAGTCATTTTCTTTACTCTCAAAGAGCCACAGTTACAGCTTGTAACGGGATGTCATTGTGACCAACAGGCAACAGGAAAAAAAGGGAAAGATTTTTAAAAAAAATTAGGAATACTTGCTTTAACAATAGCAAGTAGGTCCTGACCAAGTGTTCACAGCAGGACCCGAATCATTGTATCTCTTCTCACTTGTGTACCATTAAATCAGTGAAATAAAATAAAATAACTGCGAGACAATAGGATTCTCTTTTTCAGGTGCACCATGATTGTACCGAATGGCTTGGCACAGACACTGATAGAATCCATTTAGACAGCCTATCAGAGTGAGAATGACTGGTATGCTCATAGCTTTCCAAAAGGGAGAGGGGTTACGATTTCAAGATGGAACTAAGGAAGGTTCCCAGAACACTGTACTGACACGTCCATCCCTCTCAGGACTGACTTTTGAGTTGAGCTAGGCCCATGCTGAGAGGCAGAGTGGGAGGGAAGGGTAGTGCTCCCATGTCCACAAAGTTCTTTTATTAAATAGTAGATTCATTTCATAATCACTGAGAGACTGTATTGTAATATAAATGGAGGTCCTATCAAAGGCTTTGGTATTGATTTTGTTGCAAACCACTTCATAGGTTTCGATGAAGAAGGTAGAATCTAAGACTTCTTATTCTCAGTGCTTCCTGCTGATTCTGACACTGCACAAAGACAATGCAATCTGACAGGGCATTTCTCATAAGCCTGTGAGCAATTTTACCTGACATGGGTGAAAAAGAAGTAAAATTCCTCTGTGTTTCATCATAATAGTTAATAAATCAGTTTCAAATAGAAGTTGCTCAGGTGCTGTGATGAGGGGTGCAGCATAAGGACCTAAATAGAATAAAATAGAAAAGTCTGACTGAGCTGATCTTGTCCATGTAAATAACTGCCATAGCCTTTGTTTTTCTACATACTTGTGTTTTATAATTCAAAGCCATCTAGGGTAGTGATTCCCAAACTGTGGTGTCTGGCAATCCCCGGGTTCATTATGTTCATTTTAAAGATGATCATGGTAGCTTGTAGAAGCAGCTGGAAAAAATCAGTAGGAGTCAGCCTAGCTGCACCTAAATAATTGCTACAAGAGCAAGATTGTGGCTGGGAGGGTGTGCAGTTGTGAATGGCAGGGAAGGTGGTCCAAGACATCTCTCTGTTCAGCTGTGGTCCCTAATGTGAAAATGTTTGACAGCCCTGATCAGAATTCTGCTGAAGCTGATCTCAGAGGCATATCTTTACTTAAGCTTCATGACAACTTATCAGGACTGCGTGAAACTTTCATAGTCAAATAAGAGAGCAGGCAATGCTCTGTTGGCTTTCATTTACAAAGCCCACGCTCCTCACATCTTAGCTCAAGTTCTCTCGAAAGACTTAATCTGCTTTAACTGAGTGTCTTGAGAACACCCTTTTTCTCCACTGGTTTCAGTGAATGGTTCTGCAAAGTTTCTACATTCAGAAATGGCTTAGAGTAAGAATCAGGCAAAATTTAGTGGGTTTTTCTCTGTTTACTCATTTTAAGATTTGTTGTTCAATCAAACCTGAAACCCAAAGCGAAATGAAGGAGATGTGAACCCATGAAGAGCCAAACTTAAAACTACATTTTTAACCACCTGCAGACTGGGACTGCCAGTTTGTCTACAGCTTGCTGCCTGGGCCCGGGCCAGCCCCCCCATGGGGGGGGCAGGGAGGGAGCGCCATCCAGTCCTGTTCTACCCTCGGCTCCAGTACGGCTCCCGGCCTCTGACTCTGCTCCTGGCCGCGACTCCCAGGCCTATTCCCCTACCCTGGCTGCAGCTTCACTCCCAGCCCTGGCCAGCTCCCACGGGGGGTGGGGTGAGGAGGGAGCTCCACCCAGCTCTGGCCCCGGCCTCACCGCCAGCAGACGCCATGGCTTCAACTCCTGGCACTGCCCGTGGACCGGCTCCCATCCCGGCCTCAGCTCCTGGTCCTGGCTCCCAGGGGGTGCAGACAGATTACATTATGCGTAAGGCGGGTGGGGCATCACATAAAAAGTTTGGGGACTACTGCAGTCACGGTAAAACAAGAAGAGCCAAACAATTTAATTAACTATACTAAATGAAAATCACAAATTCTGTAGATATGGCTGTCTCTCCTTCTTAAAAGAACCAGAGACACTATGCTGCTTTTCCATGAAGTTAGGAAATTCCACACATGAATGGCATGCTACTCATGGAACCTGTAGATGAAGAGTCAGGTTGGGATTCTTTGCAGTCAGAAGGAAGGACCTTGGAAAGTGTATCTAATCCACATAAAAGACCCTTCAGCTTTTACTTTCAGCACTGGTTCTTGCTCCATCAACTAAATGAAAGCTGTGTTTCTTTATACTCCTAACTCCTCCATCTGCCCTCAAATATTTTTTTCCTCCCAGTATTGTTCCTGTAGTACTCACCTGGACTGTCTGCACTTATGCTTGGTTCTTGCCTTTGGAGATACTTCTTAACAAAGGATGGAAAGATTACTCTGTTTGCAGAAAGTGCTGTAAATTCTGTCCAAAATAGTTGGTGTTTTTCTTCAAAATCTCTCCCGTTTTGGGGGGTAGGGGGCTTTTTGCTGAAATGAAATCTTGAATACTCATTAGGGTTTCCCTCCTTTTTAACTCTGTTTCCAGACAGGAGAACATAGCAGCCACCAATTCTTTTCACAGCCTGCTAATGCTGTTCCTTGAATCCTGTTGCAGAGTTGAGCCACCGCTCCCCTGATTTAGGAAGTGTGTAGCACTCCCAGGCCTGGCAAGTGGAAATGTGACTTTAAGAATGACATCTGGCCCTCTTGTGTGGCAAGATATACCACTATGGTTAGTTAACTAGATCAACCAATTACTTGTGTTTAATTAAGGCTTTTAATAGGCAACTCTCGTGATAATACTTTCAAGCCAGGTTCCTTATTTAAGTATGTACTGTAATTATATCAGACTTTTTAGGAAATCTTTCTTGAGCTCAACAAGTACTTCAATCCCTTTGATAACATAGCATCCTAACAATACTCAGACAGACTTTTCAGTAAGCTTGAAATCTTCAGTCATTAAATGATAAGGCTCTGCAATAAGCTTGAATTTTCCCAGTTTTATCCTCTTAACTCAAGTATATTTGGAAGAAACCTAACTGTCCTGATTTTTAAAGCCCCTTGATGGCCTTTAATATTGTTTATCCACATTAGAAAATCAGCATTGCCTACACAACTCATAACTTTCCTCACAATACTCCTATAAACAAGTGCAGTGGTTAGGAAATAAAATTTTTGCATGTACGGGTGTTTTGTTTTTGACATCTTATGTAATATACTTCATTACCAGCAAGGAAAGACAGTATTCCTTATTACTATATCATACATGCCAATGACAGGGCCCAACCCTGCAGCCATGTTGGATCAACCACACAAGGTACTAACAAACTTCAACAGGACTTTAACAATAAAGTGGAAACCTCTTTACCAAGCTGCTGCTGCACCCTCTGTAACTCTCACTCTGCCTCCTCAACTCCTCCTCCCTCCTTCCTGTTTCCTGTCCTTTCAGACTCCCAACAGCCAGTGCTCCCAGTTCTAATAATTTCAAGCAACATCTAAACACCACAAGCCGTCACTCAAATGAGTAATCCCATTTACTTCTACAGGACTACTGCCATGAGTAAGGGTGGCAGGACAGTTGGAGGATCAGGCCTTGAATTCTTTTTCACTCTTGCTTTGCTTTCTATAACTGCATACAGTGCATGATGTTGGAATCTATACTGCACCATTGTATTGTGCCTGGTTTTAGCATTCATAAATCAGTCCCAACTGAAGTGGTGTCTTCTCATTTACTGACAGGAGTCATACCTCTAAAAAGACAGACTCCAGAGTGTTGGAGAAAGGTATCTTTCTGGCAGATGAACATATTTAAACAATTGTGAGACTTTCAGATATGTTCCATTAAATAATTTGTGCAGAGCAGAAACAGGAGATAAAGAGGAAGGGAGATAATGGGGAAAGGAGAGAAAACACAGGATAGAATGAAATGCAGAGGAGATGAAGGAGAAAGGTAGAAAGAAGACAGGAAAAAGGAAGGAAGGGGGATAGATGGAAGAAAAAAATATAAAAGCAAAGAGAAAAGGTATAGAAGAAAATGGTGGAGGACTAATGAAAAGAAGAGAGGAGGAAATGAAGGGGAAAGCAAAAGATGATACAGAAGAGGAGTGAAAAATAGATTCTAGAAACTATACAGAGAGATAAAAGAAGGAGAATGAAAAGAGAGAGACTTAAAGACAAGGGAAGAGAATAGAATGAAAGAGCGAGTGAGAGGCTGTGATATCTTCTGGCTCTTTATTTTCTATTCTCTCTGCATACTACTTCCTAAGTTTGCCACCCCTTTCCTATTTCCTTACCCTCTGCCCTCATTCTTTTTCTCCAGATATCTTGTTATTTAAGGAAGATGCAAAAATTGAAACCTCTTTGATCTGGAAGTTGGACCAGTTACCATGTAATAACCATGTAATGTTTTCAGTACTTTGTCTTTGCTGTAGAAATACCATGATTTAGTAATCTCTTTCAGGCCAGGCTGAAACTAAAAACATGATAGACCAGATCCTCATTTAGAGCAAATCAGCCACAAATCTATTGCTTTCAATGGATCTTAGGCCAGTACGTTTTTAGTTTTTAATAACATGAACTTTATTGAACCTCAGAAACTGTTTGAGTTACAGTTGGTTCAAGTTTTGAGCAAAGTTGTGTGTCATTTCTTCGTTTTGGACAAACTAATTTCTCCATCCTAACTGTATGTACCATTTTTCTAAAACAACACAGAGACATCCCTATAGTCTTACCACATATTCTGGTCTGAAAGATAAGTATAATTACCCTTTTTTTTTTAATTTTACAGGATGGAAATCGTGAATTTATTTTCATTTTAAATCTCAGGTCTTCATTATTGTATGCAGTAAGCCAAGTTTTCAATACCGTTCCTTACAGATTTCTTACATTAAATAATATTATTTAACTAACTCATAAATGTTTACAGAGACCAATTCTGGGTAATACATTTAGGACAATCATAGATGAGAAATCATTGATGAAAAAGCATTTATATCTTCTGTCTTGGACCAGTGTAAATCAAGAGTGCTGGTAACTCAGCTGAAATCAAAGGAGAAACACAAGTGTGAAACTGGAGTCTCTGGGCTCGCCTATACTACCATGCTACATTGGCACGGTATCTCCTGTCAGCATAATTACTCTACCTAAATGAGAGGTGGAAGCTATGTCAGTGGGCGAGCATTGCCCACCAACATAACGCAGTGTGGACAACACTTTAAGTCGATATAACTTAGGTCGCTCAGGATGATGGCTTTTACAGATTCCTGAGTGACGACTGACTTAAGTGCTAGCGTAGACAAGCTCTCTGAGAAGAGTCAGGCCGCATGTGTAGCTCAGACAGCTGGTAGCCATTTCTCAGTGCACAGCAGCAAGGGGAAAACTGATTATTTTTTAAACTTTTCATTTCAGGTTGGAGATTGATTAAATTCCTAATGGATATTGGAAAAGCTGGCACTTTGCCTATCAATAATAATAAAATCATGAAGAAATATAATACTTGTCCTTTTTCCAGCATCCTGAAAAGGACAGAGTTTTAACGCATATTTCATTTTTCATGTTACCACTGTAAAAAAAAGTGTTTATAATTAAAATTTGTAGTGTTCTAGACTATGGAAAATTGATCCTATGCACATTTCCTCGGGAAATATACTTAAATGCAATAAATGCTGTTTTTAAATATGACTACCTGTAAGAAGTTATAAACTATAGTCAGTAACATAAGAATGAGCAGGTAAATAAGAAAAAAAATAAATTGGTGCCTTCATCTGACAAACAAATAAAATACGTTTTATCTAATAAATAAAAATGTATATTATGGATCTGATTCTCCTTTCACATGCACTGGTTTTACACTAGTGAAACTCAGTTGTCCTCAGTGGAGTTAGTCCTGATCTGCTTCGGGTGTCCCTCGATGCATGGATGATGTCTGCCACAGGGTTCATTAGTGGGTTTTTGAGTGTCTGAGGAGCTCAATTCGTGCTCTGCAGATTTTCCCACAGAAGTGACAGGTGTAGTCTTGGAGGAGACATAGTTGTTGGCCAGATTGTTGTGCCCTTTCTGTGGCTTGGTGTATGGCAGGGGTCGGACCAGTTTGTTTATCTGCCCTGTCGGCGGGTTCGGCGGACCACAGCTCCCACTGGCCACGGTTCACTGTCCCAGGCCAGTGGAGGTGGCGGGAAGCATCGCAGGTAAGGGATGTGCTGGCCACGGCTTTCCGCCATCCCCACTGGCCTGGGACAGCGAACCGTGGCCAGTGGGAGCCATGGTCCACCGAATCTGCTGACGCAGCAGATAAACTGCCCCGGCCTGCCAGGATGCTTACCCTGGCGAGCCGCATGCCAGAGGTTGCCGACCACTGGTGTATGGAGTGGCTCCACTGTGTTCTGTGCTGTGCGGAGACCTCCCAGTTTGTTGGGTTGATGCCTCCTTTTCCAAGGTGTACTTTCAGTGTATCTTTGAAGTGCTTCCACTGTCCTCCACAAGCCCTTCTTCCCGTACTTACCAAGAGAAGAATACTTGCTTTGGGAGGCGAGTGTCAGGCATACGTACACGGTGGCTAGCCCAGCAGAGTTGTTCTTTCATGACCTGCACTTCTATACTGCTGATATTGGCTGCAGAGAGAACACTGATATTAGTACATTGGTCTTCCCAGCTGTTCCTGAGAATCCTCCTGAGGCAGAACTGCTGGAACCGTTCCAGTCACTTGAGATGTGGTCTGTAGGTTTCCCAGGTCTCACACTCATAGAGAAGGGTGGGAATGACAACTGCCTTGTAAACCAAGATCTTGGTGCCCGTTTGCAGATCCCTATCACTGAAGACTCATTTGAGTAGTCTTCCAAAGGATGTGCTGGCACAGCGGATCCTATATTCAATTTCTGTGTCAATGCTGGTGTTTGGGAGAGGTTGCTGCCAGTGCATGGAAAATGATCCACATTTTCCAGGAGTTCTCCACCGATGGTGATTTGTGGAGTATGAAAAGTAGTTTGTGCAAGTGAGGGTTGGTAGAGTACTTCGGTTTTCCTGATAGTGAGAGAGAAACCCAGGCTGTGATAGGCATCTGCAAAAAGATTTAGAGTATTTTGCAGGTCGGCCTCTGTGTGTGCGGGAGTGATGCAGTCATCTGCATACTGAAGGCCAGTGATGCCAATTCTTGTGATCTTAATTATTGTTTGGAAACATCGGAGATTGAGGAGTTCGCCGTCCATATGATACTCAATCCTGATTCCATCAGGAAGGCGGTCATGGATGAGCATCAGGATCACAGCAAGGTAAATGGAGAAGAGTGTTGGAGCAATGACACAGCCCTGACACCAGTGCGAATGATGAATGGTTTGGTCTCTGAGCCATTGCACAGAATAGGGCAGTCATCTCATCATGGAATATTACTCTGTGGTTGTGAAGGTGGATGAGGACTGCAGCAGGAGGAAGGCCACCGGTTGTCTTGAATCTCCTTGACACTGGGTCAGGATTTTCCTCCTGTCAAGTGTCATGTGGTCACTGCCTGCGCACCAGTTTCCCCACGTTAAAAGGTTTCATGCACAGACCTCTGCCAAAGGACTCACACCCACACAAAGCCCTGCAATGATGGACGAGTGGTGGTGAGGAAAGGAGCAGTGATCTCTGGGAGTCTTTAGTCACAAATCTGCATGCGGGTGGCAGCTGTGTGATGATCATCTTGTGTTTGGATGAGAGAAGTGCATTTTGCAGCAGCGGCTATGACTGAGCAGGCCGTTTTAGGATCACCTGTGTTTACCCCAAATGGGGAGGTGTATAGAAAAGGTGCCCCAAACGCAGGCTTTCTCACATTCCTCAGACTGGATGGCCGCGTCCAGTGGGATCACTGAACTCCACAGCCGAAACGAGATGTAACGATGAATTTCATTACCTGGAATGTCCGCACCCCAGGCAATGAAATCTCAGCTCAGTGAATGCCCAGAAAGAACTGCCATAATTGCCAGAGAACGGGTGAGACTCAACATTGACATTGCAGCTCTTAGTGAGACGCACCAGGCCGATGAGGGCCAATTGAAAGAGGATAGAGGTGGCTGCACCTTCTTTTGGAAAGGAAAGCCACCTGAAGAGAGACGCATTCATGGGATTGGCTTTACCATAAAAAAAAAAATAGTCCTGATATACTCCAGTGTAAATGAAAATAGAATCAGGCCCTATAAATAAAACATTACATTTATAATTATTCATTTATTGTGATTTTTAACAGTCTTTTTACAAATGCTGTTAACAGTCTTTACTGAATTTATTCAGTTTGTTAGCCGCAGAATACATAGGTTCCATAATTTCAGAGACACATTAGCTCTATAATTCCACAAGTAGATAATTCCACAATCATACTTAACAAATCACCTCACCCCCTGTATGTATGTTGAATTTGAGAGCACAACTTTACAACCCCAGTTGAGAAACAGATATAAGGCCAAATTCTGTCCACAGTAAACCTCATGTGAATGGATGGGTTACTATACAGTTGCACTGGTGGGCTCATAATCCTGCAACCTGCTGTGCACCCTAAACCTAATCAAGTAAATCCTTAATTTTCATTCCTTTATTTTTCTGTGGAAAAGTCCTGTAAATACCATCTGTATGCAAACTCAGTAAGGACCTCAGGATTTTTTTCACGGTGTTTAGCTTCTTCACCATATAAAAATTAATGGGGAAGGAGATTTTTCCCACCTGTATTTTGTCTAAATTTTTCTCAGTGGAGGGAAAACGTAGTAACATCACTTTTTCATGTGATGTTAGAGGTAAAGTCTCTGTAAAAACAGTAGGTTAATACAGTGCCTACTTGTTCTAATCCGAATCCCAGATTCCTCCTTTTAATCCTAGTAATGGTTTCAGGTCACCAGCATCTGCTCTTAACCTTACCTGTTAGGAAACTAGCTGACCCTCATGTAGGTATCAATGGATCCTGGCAAATTCCCGTGATCTGGGGAGCTACAATAAAGGATGTTGTGGCACAGAGGGGAGGACATGTTGGGCCTTTTGGCTAGTGACAGTTCCCACTGATTTCCTCTCTTCTGTGCTGGAAACTTCACCCATTTACGTCCACTACTGCTGAGGCTTGATGCAAAAACTGGATATGAATCTGGAAGTGAGGCTGGAAGTTGGAATGAGGTGGAGGGAGCCTGAGTCTTAGTGCCCTGTTCTGATGCTCACGGGGTAGAGGAATTGCGAGAGAGGTCGGAAGGACCAACCTGGGAGAAAGCAGAAGGGAACAGCAAGTCTCCTTCTGCTTCTTAGGGTTGGGGAGAAGATACTTTAAAAACAAGCATCTTCATCTTAAGAGCCTCAGTCCATTTAGTGAGGATGTGTATTCATCTACTGTGTCCTAAGGGTTAAGTAAAGGCACTAAAAACTCAATTGATAATTTAAATGAAAAGTTAATTAAGCAAGAAACAAATGAGGGATATGGCCTTGAGTCAGTCTTATGTTAATTACGTTCATTATGTTTTGTTTCTGCTTCAATCAAGAATTATGTTGTGTATTACAAAAATGCACTTTGAATAGGGAACTTCAGTGATTGTTTTTCAACATTATAAATGGATGAATCTACATGGATTAGACAATTGAATTAGATGAATCATTTTTAATATCCCTGCAAAGCTATTTTAATAATCCCATGTTGGCAATAAAATACATACAGAGAAAGAGAGAGTTATTAGAGAAATCTCAGAGAAGTCTTTATGCACCCAGGCATTGCAGACTTAATGTCAACCCTAATGCTCCTGCTAGATTATGATAAACCACCCAAGATGAGTCCATTATTGCATAAATTATTACCATGATTTTGAACAAACAGAATCTATTTTCTTTTTCTATTACTGTTTCTCCATATTTGTATTAGTTTCAGCTATGTTTTTTCTGGTAAATTTCACCCAATATACTTTGTATAAAATAGGTCTCTTGTGAAAAAGAACAATAATCCTAAATAATAATTAGAGTATAATTATGATACCTTGCTAAATCTATGAAGCTGTGATTAAGGAGCTGAAAATATACGTATTAAAATATTTTGTCCTGTAAAATATCTCTGCGCGTAGGTAGAGACACTCGCCCTTTGATTTCTTTCCTCTCAGGAAAATGATTTACACTCCATCAAATAGGTTAACGGCTGCAAAGTAATAGACTACATGACCATCAAAATTTGACAGCTTTATGCTTACCAAACTCAAATTATGCCAAATGTTCTGCAATATCAAATAAGCACCCTATGGCATTTTTTAAAAAATAATCTTTCTGCTTGCACATTGAAAAGTCTGCTTAATCAAAATAAGGCTACCTCCTACATAAAGATGGAATGCGTGGATGATAAAACATCGGTTTTTATAAGAGGCAGAGGTCTGACGAATGTTTCACTCTTTAAATCTTCAAAAATCCGTGAAGACTCAGTCCACCAAAAAAGCCTGACATGAAACTAACAACATGAACAAGAAACAAGATGAGTGTGGTGCTTTCAGAGGAAACTGTGAATTCATCAGGGACCTGACACAGATGAAAATTATGATTATCAAATAAACATGAGAAAAAATTAGGAGATTGCAATAGACTAAATAGCTAGGATGCATAAAGAAAAGTATCTCTAGAATGTCAATTAACATAAACATTTATGGCATAATTAACTGAAGATCAGTCTGTGGGAGACTGGATGACTCAAGGGACTGTCCAGTGGACCTTCTGTAAAACCAGGTCAGAACTGACCAGGTTAGTACTGCCTGACCATCATCCTTGTTACCTTCTGATGGCTGTTCATTTACATAGATAAAATTAAATGAGGGTGATAAGCCCTAATTTAGTACCTTGTATTACAGTTGGGGTTTGATGGCAGTTACAGCAAAAAAGACAAGGCTTGGCCTTAGAGATTATTCTGTCAGCTACAGTTTGAGTAACATTGCCCTGTCAATGTGGCGGATCTTATACGACCATTACATGCATTCTAGGTATTACATTAAAGGGCTCCACTCTCCAGAGAGTCTGTTACTTTTTCATCTTCGTTTTAACAAGAAGTGAAATGAAACATTGGAATCAGGAGGTTCTGGGGCTGCTGGGAATAATAGTTGGAGTTCAGCAGCTGGAGTCCATGTGTAAGTACTTTGACTGCTGGACTCTTAAAATCCTGTTTCTTGAAAGCCATCAGAAGAGCCTTTTTAGTCCATGTTAATTAACTTTACTATATACAGTGTTGTTGTAGCCATGTTGGTCCAGGATATTACAAAGACAAGGTGGGTTGGGTAATGGCTTTTATTGGATCAAATCCTGTTGGTGTGAGGGAGAAAATCTTTAGAGTTTGCACAGGGCTCTCTCTCTCACCAACAGAAGTTGGACCAATAAAAGTCATAACCCTCATTCACCTTGTCTCTCTAATTGACTCTGCTGTCATTTATGTTGATTGCATGTGTGCCCAGAGTAATGGATGGACACTTGATTGATAAAATCTCAACTGCTCGAGTAATGTAGAAGGAGAAATGTGGTCTTCTGTAAGAGGCTAGGAGTGGGTCCAAACCATTTAGGGCTCCAGAGGTCAAAACAAGCATCTTGAACTGTACTCCGAAGCAGTGCACATTACAGAGCATGGGTTTAATAGGGTATGTCTGCACTACGGGATTATTCCAATTTTACAGAAACGTTTTTTTTAAAAACAGATTTATAAAGTCGAGTGCATGTGGCCACACTAAGCACATTTGGTGGTGTGCGTCCATGTACCAAGGCTAGCGTTGATTTCCGGAGCATTGCACTGTGGGTAGCTATCCCATAGCTATCCCATAGTTCCCGCAGTCTCCCCTGCCCATTGGAATTCTAGGTTGAGATCACAATGCATGATGGAGCCAAAACAGTGTCGTGGGTGATTCTGGGTAAATGTCGTCACTCAATCCTTCTTCCGTGAAAGCAATCGGCCAAAACAACACAATTTATTCGTCTGGAATTGGCCCTGGCAGACGCCATACATTGGTAACCGTGGAGCCTCTTATAGCCTTTTTTTCACTGTCCGATAGGTGTACGCCACCGCGATGCTGCTGACAGATGCAGGTACGCACGTCAGCAGGGTAACAGCAGCATTCATTTGGCCTTTGCAAGGTAAAAGAGACGCGTTACCACCCTGTCACATCTGCTGGCTTTGGAAATTAGGTGAATGACGGTTACCAGATCATATTGTACCATCTGCTGCTGTCATGGGTGCTCCTGGGTGGCCTCGCTGAGGTCGCCAGGGGCACATGGCAAAAATGGGAAGACTTCCAGGTCATCCTCTTTTTGAGTTTTATTCTAAAAATAAGTCAGTCCTGCCATAGACTATGGGCAAGTGTACTTGGAACCAGAGAGCACAACCGCTCCGGGTCAGAAGCCCAGATACTCCGCAGAAATGAGAGCTGCTGCACATCTAGGGGTGTGTCCCTGCCAAACAACCCCAACCATTGCTCCCTCCTCCCACACCCCTCCTGTGCTACGTGGCAGTTATCCCCCCATTTTTGTGATGAAGTAATAAAGAATGCGGAATAAGAAACACTGACTTTTAATAGAGATAAAATGATGGGGAGGAAGCTCCTGCTGCTATGATAGTCCAGCAGGACATTAAAGGGTGGAGAGGGAGAGGAGCGCAGTCTCTCCACTGCTTATGATAGTCCAGGAGCGTACATTTACACACCGAATCTTATCTTTAACACATGAAAGAGGGGGTCTGATAGAGCCCAGCGCTCCAGTTCTAGTGATGAGGACAGATACCAGCCGTTCTGTACCATCTTCCAGAATGACTGGGAGTCATTCCCATTTTACCCAGGTGCCCGGCCCAACCTCACTGAAGCCAGCCAGCAGCACTCACAGGCGATGATGATGATGGATAGCAGCCTATTGTACCCTCCGCTCCACGGAAGGGATGCTGGTGTTTAGCGCTGCAGCAATCCCGTCTACCAGCAGCATTCAGTAGACATAGGGTGACATTGAAAAAAGGCGGAAAATGTTTTTTTTTCCCTTTTCTTTCGGGGGTGGGAAGGGTGTAAAATTGACGACATTTACCTGAAACACCTGGGAAAATGTTTTTGACCTTCCAGGCATTGGGAAGCTCAGCAAGAATGCAAATGCTTTTCGGAGACTGCGGGCACGTGTGGGATAGCTGGAGTGCCTCAGTACCTCTTCCCTCTCCATGAGCGTCCATTTGATTCTTGGCTTCCGTTACGCTGCCACACGCACTGTGCTGGACTCTGTTCAAGCCTGGAGATTTTTTCAATGCTTTGGCATTTCGTTTTCTCTAATGGAGCTCTGATAGAACAGATTTTGTTCCCCATACAGCGTCCGATCCAGTATCTCCTGTATGGTCCATGCTGGGCTCTTTTTGGATTGGAGACTGCATGGCCACCCGTGCTGATCAGAGCTCATGCTGGGCAAACAGGAAATTAAATTCAAAAGTTCGCGGGCTTTTCCTGTTTACCTGGCCAGTGCATTCGAGTTCAGATTGCTTTCAGAGCGGTCACCAATGGTGCACTATGGGATACGCCCGGAGGCCAATACCAATCGATTTGCGGCCAGAGTAACCCTAATCCGACATGGCAATACCGATTTCAGCGCTACTCCTCTCGTCGGGGAGAGTACAGAACCGTTTAAAGAGCCCTTTATATCGATATAAAGGGCTTCATTGTGTGGACGGGTGCAGGGTTAAATCAATTTAACGCTGCTAAACTCAGTTTAAACGTGTAGTGTAGACCAGGCCTAAGCAAGCAAAAACTTGGATTTTAAAAAAAAGCTTGTGTTCATTGTGTAGAGCTGGGGTCGGCAACCTTTCAGAAGTGGTGTGCTGAGTCTTCATGTATTCACTCTCATTTAAGGTTTCACATGCCAGTAATACATTTTAACGTTTTAGAAGGTCTCTTTCTATAAGTCTATAATATATAACTAAACTATTGTTGTATGTAAAGTAAATAAGGTTTTTAAAATGTTTAAGAAACTTTATTTAAAATTAAATTAAAATGCAGAGCCCCCCCGGCCCAGTGGCCAGGACCCAGGCAGTGTGAGTGCCACTGAAAATCAGCTCGCGTGCCGCCTTTGGCACATGTGCCATAGGTTACGTACCCCTGGTGTAGAGTTTCCAAGCCTTATTATATCTGAAAACTAGATATGAAATGCATGTGCCTCAAAGGAAAAAGGAAACTGAACTGAAAATCAACAAAACAAAAGGACAGGAAAGCTACATAAGAAGACAGCTTAGTAAAAAGAATCTCTGAAATAAGACAATGTCAGCACTTTAACATAAGACTAATTCTAATACTCAGACATGCTGTTGGTGTGTTATTGCAGAAAAACATACTCAAATAGAAGTAGAAATAGACAAAGTAAATGCAAGAGTATCAATAAGACCCTCTTAAGTAATCATTGTTTGTTGCTGCTTGTCTAAAAGTTTGTAGGGCTTTCCATAACTGAAAACCGAGCCAGACGTTCCTTTGGGATAAATTGACTTTGATGGAGCTACATTGATTTACACCAGCTGAGAATCTTGCCAGCAAATCCTATGGTGTATTTTTTCTCAAGCACTTTTCTCACTTTAGTCTAAATAAAAAGTTATTTGTGCAAATCTCCTGTGTGCTAAATCTAGTAATATATAATTCGGGTGCTAAAATATAAGTGTGAAGCATAGATATTAGTGTGAGGTGGGAGAGAGAAGTATTTTTAGGTTACGAATGTGATCACAAAAATAATGCTTGCATATATTTCCAATAAAATTATGCACAGAGACGTTAAAAAATATTTGAGATGCAAGATGATTCAAGGAAAAAACATAATCTGTTCATGTGTTATTAAAAAGTAATGCAATAAGGAGGCTGTGCACTTTACGCCTGATTAATCTGTTATACACCATGCTTTCTGTGCACTCTAACTAAGGCTGCTTATTGAAACAGTTCCATTTTCCTTGGAGAGTGATTAAACCATATTGAGAATGTACATAATTTACACTCATAAACCAATAACAAATGTCCCTTCACTGGAAGCACCATATGGGCCAAATGCATCCTTGATATAACTCCATGACTCTGCTGAGAGTTATACTGTAAATGAAATGTCACCAGTAGTTTAAGGCCAAACTTTTTAAACATGGTAGCCATAAAATTAGGCTCCAAAATCCATATTTAGGCATTCATCCTGCCATTGATAGCTTGCAAGAAGATTGCTTCCTGTGCCTGTGTACTATCAGTGGCAGGATCAGGGAAAGTGGCCTGATTTTCAAAGGTGCTTATGACCTGCAGTCCTTACAGCTGTCACCTGGTGATCTGCACTTTTGAAAATCAGGCCCCCGTTAAGTGCAAAAACATGGATTTAAGAGTCTAACTTGAAGCCAAATTGTGTTCCATGGATTCAAGGTCTGTCAGAATTGTGCAAACATACAAGGCCAAATCCTGATCCCATGGAAGACAAAGCCAAAATGTTCTTTGGGTAAAATTTACTACATCAGTTATGCCAGTGTAGAACTGGAGTAACTCTATTGACTTTGCATGGCATTGTTAGGATATACTAGGATAATTTAGAGCAGCATTTGGTCCAGTCATGATTCCTTTCTTATTGCCCTACCCCTACCCTCCACCTTACTTCAGCAGGGGAAGTCCTCTGCTACTGGCCCATATCAATACCAGATGCTTCCCTGTGCATGTCTGCTCAAATGCATTTAATTAATGGAATTATAATGGGATAAAATCGGTGCAGTGGGGAATGCTTAGTGGTCCCTTTGACAGATGGTGATATGATAGGGCTGGCCTTGGACCAACAATAACATAATGATCATACATGAAAACCCAAACTTGGCCCAAGGACATCTTCTGTACGAGAAGTATGATAAATTTTAAAAAAATCCATCTTTGGGGATGTCTGAAATTTTCCACATATCTTTTGGCCTGCCTTTAGATCTTATTCTCTCTTTCTCTGCCATCTTCATCTTTCTGAGAGGAGCAAAGAGTGGTTTTTATCCAGCCTGATGGAAACAATCTATTTATCTCAAGGCTCCTAATATATTCTTATTATACTTCTGCCATGAAATATCCAGTTCGTTGGCTCAGAGCCTAGACTCTCCAGTCCATTTATTAATTTGAGTCTCAGAATCTGTAGATCAAATGAGTTGGACTTGTCATCAGGTTTGAGGAATTTTCTTCTAAGTAAGTTAGTCTTGCTAAGAAAGTTCTCCATCACAATCTCATTAAGAGATCCTCAAGACTTATCTAAAAATAAAAACAAAAAAAATTTCAGACTACTCTGAATACAGTGAACTTCTGAACCTGCCTGCAGAGTGGTTGGGTATTCTTTTTATTTCAGGGAGAGTAGCACTGTTAATTACTGTCACCCACTAGCAACATCAAAAGAGCTAAACAGGATTTCAGATGCAATAAATATTTCACAAATATCCATTTTTGTCATGTGACCGCTTTTGTTATGAAGTAATGTTGTGTTGTTCATGCAGAGATCCAAGTAAATTGATACTAGGGGTGGGATTTTCAGAAGCACTCGACACTGACCTAACTTAGCTCTCATTAAAGTCAATAGTAAAAGTCACACTGATTTCAACCAGAACAGAGTTAGGCTCAGACTGAGCACTTGGGAAGGTATGGAGTGGGTGCAATTTTCAAATCTGAGATACGAGTTTTTTAGAATAGAACAAAAGATAAAATCAAAGGGAAATAACAGAAGTGTCAGAGCTGCAATAACTAGAAAATCAGAAGACCTCATTTGAAGTGTCTTTTAATAGTGCTGAAGCGTTGTTTGATTTCTTTTTGCTCATGCTGGCCTTTCATTTGCTGTGCAAGTCAAGGGTCAGTCCGTTCCTCAGGGGGAAGGTGAAGGAAGGTAGCACAGGGACTGCTCCTTAAGTTTACCTGAAGAAGAGCTCTGTGTTAGCTCAAAACCGTTGTCTCTCTCACTAGAAGAAGTTGGACCAATAAAAGATATTATCAAATCCACTTTACCTCTCAGAAAGATCCATTGTAATTTTGGACTCTCTCTCTTTGCCGTCATGATGTTTTCTCGGCGTTGTTGGTATGTTGGGGTACCTGATGCCAAGCAGAGGTGATTGTATCACCACCCTTGTTGTGGAGGACTGTTCCACTTTAATTTACAGCAATACTCCGTAGCCTTTTGGAATGCCCTAAATCTGGTGTCAAAAGACTTAGCCAGGGCCTTGCTGTCTACGTCACCCACTCGTGGGGCTGTGGAGCAAGGGTTGTGGGTTTCTTGCTTTGTCCTCCCTGCTCCCTTCCCCATCCAGACTTTCAGTTGCCAGGGGCCTGACATCTGGGTCTACCTCCAGGGAACAGAGTGCCGTGTGTGTATCCTGTCGTTCTGCTGTATTTATTTTTCCCTGCCTCCTAGCCCAGGCCACTGCATTGCTGATGTCCCTCCCCGCCACACAATGCCTGCCTGCTTGGGAGGAAAGGAGAGTTAATAATAGATGACATCAAGATGGCCGATTTGTTTAATGCCTATTTTGCTTCACGGCTTACAGCACTGCAGCAGCACAGCTGTGTCGCTCTAGCGCTTAGCGAAGACACTACCTATGCTGATGGAAGAGCTTCTCCTGTCAATGTAGGATAATCCAATTCCCTGAGCGGCAATGGCTATGTCAACGGGAGAAGCTCTTTTGTTGACATAGTGCTGTCTACACCGGAAGTTTGGTCTGTATAACTGCATCGCTCAGGGGTATGAAAAATCCATACCCCTGAGCGACATAGTTATACTGACATAAGTTGGTAGTGTAGACCAGGGCTCAGTCTTCTCTAAAAAGGTTAATTATGACCAGGTACTTAACACAATTAATATTAACAACAAAGGAGAAGCAACACATGCCACAATACGGAAAGAACAGTTTAAGAATAAATAGATAAGTTAGATGCGTTGAAGTTAGCCAGCCCTGATTAATTTCATCCTTAAGGAATTATCTGAAGCAATCTTGGAACCATTAGCAATTATCTTTGATAACTCATGGAGAACAGGGAGGTCCCAGAGGACTGGAGAATGGAAAACATAGTACCTAGCTTTAGAAAGGAGAACAAAGAGGACCCAGAGAATTATAAACCAGTCAGCCTAACCTGGATAGCTGGAAAGATACTGGAACAAATTATTAAACAATCAATTTGTAAGCATTCTAAAGGATAATAGAGCTATAAAGTAATGCTAATTTCCTTTTTTTTTTTTGGACAGTGTTACTGGCCTAGCAGTTAAGTGGGGAGCAGTAGACTTGTTATATCTTGATTTTAGTAAGACTTTTGCACAGGCCCACAAAACATTCTCATAAGCAAACAAGAGAAATATGGTCTAGATAAAATTACTGTAAGGTGGGTGCAAAAGAATGACTGTACTTAGAGAGAAGTTATCAATGGTTCTCCATCAAACTGGGAGGACACGGGGTCTTTCCTGGATCTATTACGATTCAGTATTTGACTTGGATAATGGAGTGGAGAGTATGCTTATAAAATTTGCAGATGACACCAAGCTGAGTGAGGTTGCTAGTACTCTGGAAGACAGGATTATAATTCAGAATGACCTTGTCAAATTGGAGAATTGGTCTGAAATCAACCAGGTGAAATTCAATAAAGACAAGTACAAAGTACTAAGGAAAAATCAAATGGACAACTACAAAGTGGGAAATAACTGACTAAGCAGTGATACTCCAGAAAAGGATCTGAGGGTTGTAGTGGATCACAAATTGAATATGAGTCGACAATGTGCTGCAGTTGCAAAAAAGGCTAATACGAATGACACTCCTGCTAATGCACTCCAGAGTAAGACACAGAAGGTAAATTTTCCCACTTTCTTCAGCACTCAGATGGAGTATTGGGACCAGTTCTTAAAAAGATGTGGACAAGATGTGAGAGTGCAAAGGAGAGCTACAATAATGATAAATGGTTTAGAAAACCTGACCTATGAGGAAAGGTTTAAAAAACTGGATAAGTTTAGCCTTGAGAAAAAAAGGCTATGGCGGGACCTGATAAGTTTTCCAATTTGTTAAGGGCTGTTATAAAGGGGACAGTGATCAATATTGTCAAGGTTCCTCCCCCACTCTGAACTTTAGGGTACAGATGTGGGGACCTGCATGGACACATCTAAGCTTAATTACTAGCTTAGATCTTGTAACATTGCCACCATCCAGAAATTTCAGTGTCTGGAACACTTCCTGTCCCCCCAAAACCTTCCCCTCCCTGGGCAGCCTTGAGATGCTTTTTCACCAAGTTCCTGGTGAACACTGATCCAACCCCTTGGATCTTAACACAAAGAGAATTTAACCATCCCCCTCTTTCTTTCCCCCACCAATTCCTGGTGAGTCCGGATCCAATCCCCTTGGATCTTAAAACAAGGAAAAATCAATCAGGTTCTTAAAAAGAAAGCTTTTAATTAAAGAAAGAAAGGTAAAAATCCTCTCTGTAAAATCAGGATGGAAAGTACATTACTGGGTAATCAGATTCATATAGCCCAGAGGAACCCCCTCTAGCCTTAGGTTCAAAGTTACTGCAAACAGAGGTAAAATCCTCTCAGCAAAAGGAACGTTTACAAGTGCAGAAACAAAAAATAGACTAACCCGCCTTGCCTGGCTTATTGCTTACAGTTTGAAACATGAGAACTGATTCAGGAAAGATTTGGAGAGCCTGGATTGATGTCTCTGTTCCTCTTGTCCAAGAGCGAACAACCCCCAAATAAAGAGCACAAACAAAAGACTTCCCCCCACCAAGATTGAAAGTATCTTGTCCCCTTATTGGTCCTTGGTCAGGTGTCAGCCAGGTTTACTGAGCTTCTTAACCCTTTACAGATAAGAGACATTAACCCTTAACTATCTGTTTATGACAATAGTTCTCCATTATCCACTGAAGGTAGAACAGGAAGTGTAATGGGCTTAATCTGCAGCACAGGAGATTTAAGTTAGATGTTTGGAAAAACTTTATAACTACAAGGATAATTAAGCACTGGAATAGGTTATCCAGGGAGGTTGTGGAATCCCCATCATTGGAGGTTTTAAAGAAAAGGTTAGATGTGCACCTGACAGGGATGGTCTAGGTTAGTGATTCTCAAACTGTGAATTTTAATGGCGTTGCCAGGGCTGGTTTAGACTTGCTGCGGCCCAGGGCCAAAGCCCAAGCCCAAGCTTCACTGCCCGGGGCCAAAGCCCAAGGGCTTCAGCCCTGGATGGCAGGGCTCAGGTTACAGGCCCCCTGCCTGTGGCTGAAGCCCTTAGTTTGGGCTTTGGCCCCCTTGCCCAGGCAGTGGGGCCTGGGCTTTGCCCCCCACCCCAACCAGAATGGTTGGGCTCAGGCTTCAGTCTCCCTTCTTGAGGTTGTGTAGTAATTTTTGTTGTCATAAGGGAGCCATGCTGCAATGACGTTTGAGAACTCCTGCTCTAGGTTTACTTGGCCCTGCCTCAGCCCAGGGAGCTGGATTAGATGACCTGTCAAGGTCCCTTCCAGGCCTACATTTCTATAATTTTCAAAGGATGTGCAGTAATTTAAGCTTTCAATTGTTTGCACAAATATGTTCTCATGAACATGTTTACGACACTGCAGTCAAAGTACCTATTGTATAAGAAAATGAAGGATGTTGTAGGCCCAGTTGCATGAGTTTATGATAACTCAGGAACACAGCTGCACATGAAAAATATCATTAAGGATATTTTTCTTGTTTTGTTTTATATCAGTTCAAGGAAATAGAGCCTACGCTTGCTTATCTTCTAGTCTCATTGAAGTAACTGAAACTACTTGTGTGACTAAGGTGAAAAGGTTTTAGCCCCAGGAGGTTGCACCATTTTGTGCTTCAAACTGTACACTGATTAACGCCTTCTAGTTCATTTTCATCCTACAGTAGCTGTACCTTCATCTGTGCTACATAAACAGCCTCTAAGAACTCTTTTCTGTTTCACAAACAAAAGAAAGAAGCTAATGAAAGCCCACTTTTACTGATGCTAAAGAAAATTACATGCCAAAACCAGTACTGGGCAATATAACATATTACCTGGCAAATAATGCATTGTAATATATGAAAAAAATGTTCTTTTTAAACTACTGCTTTATTCATATATGTAATACTCTGTGCTAATACATAGAATCTTAAGATGTATGTTAATTCTGTTCCAGCTTTAAAACTGTCTGAATAATCAGATAACTATTAAACTGGACCTTTTCTTGTAATCTCTTTGCAGTAGAGATGCCTCTTGTTGTGCAGCACAATAAGGTCCTTATCCTGGTAGCTATTGTACAACAAATTCATAATAATAATAATAACTGTATATTCTTTTTGCCCCATATACTGAATTCACTAGAGCTGGATGAAAAATTTTCGATGAACCTTCTTCTGTTAAAAATAAGATGTTTTGTCAAAATTGAAACATTTTATGGAAATGTCTCAGTTTCAATGAAAATTATGTCAAAAGGTTTTTTAGTGGGTTGAGAGAGACCTCGGAAGATCCAATAGCCTGATGGTTAGGGCACTCACATGGTATGTAGGAGACCTGAAGTCAAGTTAGGAGCCTTTCTTTAGCCCCACCTAGCTTTGAAAATGTTGGTAGTCACCTGTATTATTTATTAAATATAAGACTCAAGATTTTCTGACTCCAATAATCTACGGTTTGAATTATTTTGTACAAAAAGTTAAAATAATCCCATTTTGTCTGCCCCTAGGTGCTTTGCTATTTGGGGTTGAGTTTTACGTATTTGTGGCAAATTGCTTGGCATGTAGACATAGTGAATAGTTATAAGGTTAAAGAATAAGAAACTTTCCCAGAGCACAGTGCAATAGCATTATTAATTAGGATTTTGCCAACATGTTGTGTAGCTTATCCTGATGGAACTGACAAGTCAATGTTAAAATCTTATCTTAATGAAAGTACTATATGGTTAAACATTGTATTCTCCTTAACTGACTAAAGCAATGATTCCTTCTTTGACAGAGTAACAGATTTGGTGGATAGGGAAAATGCAGTGGATATAATAAACCTGGACTTCAGCAAGGCTTTTGACACAGTCCCACATGACTTTCTGATAAGTAAACTGGAGAAATGTGGGCTCGATGGAACTACCATTAAATGGATACATAATTGGTTAAACAGCCGCAAAAAAAATGGAATGATATCAGCAGGAGCGGCTCTAGGCATTTTGCCACTTCAAGCACGGCAGGCAGGCTTCCTTCGGTGGCTTGCCTGCAGAGGGTCCGCTGTCCTGCGGCTTCGGAGGACCTCCTGCGGTGCCCGCGGGAGGTCCTCCGAAGCCGCGGGACAGCGGACCCTCTGCAGGCAAGCCGCCGAGGGCAGCTTGCCTGCTGCCCTCAAGGCACCGGCAAAGTGTCCCCTGCAGCTTGCCACCCCAAGCACACTCTTGGCGTGCTGGGGCCTGGAGCCGCCCCTGGATAGCAGATTGGAGGGAGGTCTTAAAAGAGTGACGAAGGGGGAAATGTAAGGTTGTTTTTTATAAATTATTGTGAAAATGACCATCAGTTGAACACATAGTGACTTTTCCAGTGAGAGAAAATGTGCAGTCCTATTGTCTTCAATGGAGTGAGGAACAGACCCAGAACATTTATCTATTAATTTCTCATCCATGACTTTTAATTTCTTTCTGAAACCTATCAATCAAATATGTAACTTCAAAATACATAGGTAAGGTTGGTAACTCACTGTACTGTGACTCATTTATGTTTAGATGGAAGTTGCACACATCACCTGGGGATCTGCATCAGAAATTTACTTGTTTTGACAGTTGCATCTGATTTGCTTAATTTCTTAGATCTTTAACTGACAATCAGTTTCTTAAATGTAATTATTTCAAAAAGTAAACTTGAGGGCTTTTCCAAAGAACCTATGGAGGGCTCTGTTCCTATTGAAATCACAACTTCAGCATATGACTTTTGTCATATAGTATTCGTTTAATGGAGCATAGTACATACACTATGGGCATGTCTACACTACAGCCCTAAGTCGACCTATGCTAGGTCAACTTACAGCTACCACCATAATTCCCGTGTCGCCCTAACTACACCGATGTAAGCACTAGCCCTCTCATTAAGATGGGGTTATTATGTCAGTGTAGTGGGGTTCTTACATCGGTGGGACAAGACTGTAGTGTGTACACTGACATAATTAGGTGGACATAAGCTGCCTTACGTTGACATAACTGTGTAATGTAGACCAGGTCTAGGGTAGGAAAAGAGGTTTGTTTTGTAGCATCCCCTTAAGTACTTAAAAATGAGAGAACCCACAAAAATTCCAAGTCATTTTTCCCACACAAACTCTGCTGCAATGCATCTTTTCTTCAAACAATGTGTGGGAGTTAAACGGTGTCACCACTCATCATACAGACAGTTGAGTTGTTATAATTTCTTAAACATCTTAACTTGCTAACAGGTTTCAACAAAGCACATACAATGTCTGCAGTGAGGGATGCGAAAGAAAGGAATGTTGCCCTACACTGTTTGTGTGCATCCAAGAGTGGAAAAGTACACTGTTCAAGATGTTTGACTCGTTTCAGTCTCTGGCCCCAGTCCTTCCATCTTGCATTTGTGTAGTGTTAAGTCATCACTTCTAATGGAAATGCTTCCTCTGTCAGAAAATGTCACCTCCAGCAGTGCCAGTTCAGCTTGGATGATGGCATGACAGGTGGGCTAAGCAGCCGGGTAAAAGCTTTCATACAAAGCTAAAGTTGAAACTAAAAAAAACCCAAAGAGATGTGAGTCCACGTAAGAAAGAATACAACCACTCCTATAGTCTGTAGAGTTTACGTGAAGGTGTCTTTATGGCAGAGACAGCTCATCTCTCCATTGTTTTAGTCTGTTCCTGGTTTCTGAATTATCATTTTATGTATATGTTTATCCCATTTCAAAGTGTCAAAGGCAGTACTGCCCTGGGAAGAAAAAGTAGGAAAACTTTGAAAGCCTTCAGATCAACTATATCTGAAATTCTGAATATTAATTAATTTCAATTAAATAAAGATAAGAGTGTCAATAAAAAACATCATTAGGAGAACATAATTACTTTGAAAAAACAAGGAGGAGTTCTTGTGGTACATTAGAGACTAACAAATTTATTTGGGCATAAGCTTTTTTGGAATATAACCCACTTCATCAGATGCATGGTGTGGAAAATAAGCAGGTAAAAATATACAGCAAATGAAAAGATGTGAGTTGCCTTACCAAGTTGGGGGGTCAGTGCAAAAAAGGCCAGTTCCCAACAGTTGACAAGAAGGGGTGAGTGTCAACAGAATGAAAATTATTTTTTGTAGTGCTAATGAGGCCAATTTAATCAAATTTTGCTGTTTGGAGAACATAACTGCTAAAAACTTGTAGCAGATAAAATAGCCTGGAGGAGATTTTCAAAAAAGGCCGAGTGGCTTAGAAACAAGTCCACTGACTTTCATTTTGTGCTCCCGCTCTCTGTATGTAGGTTAAAATCTTCAAAGGTTTATTTAGACTTTTTGGTGCTCCTTTGCCTGTTTGAATACAGAACACTACTTAATCAGAACATGCTTCATTGGGAAAGCTTGCTTAAGGGGCAATTCACCTAGTGATCTGAAAGAGTCAGGTAAACTTACTAGCAATGAATGCTACTTAATGAGAAAGCAGTGCCACTGCTTTTAATGGGGATGCCTTCAGGTGATGATTGTACCTTTTATGTGATTCATTCTCACGATGGATCTGTTTGCTCTTCTAACCTATTATATATTCCCTCCCTAATGGATACATACAGAAAGTGTATTAATTACTTCAGTATTCTTGTACCTGCTCCTTACTGTTAGTTTTACTTATTCCCTATACCATCTACTGTACATATGTTGTACATCCATGGTGAGGCCCCGACGCTAGGCAGACAGCAGACTCAGTCCAGTAATGTAATGTCTCTTCAGTTCCCCGGAAGAACACCACTACTATTTATTAATATTCTGTGCATTGTTAATTGGAACGTCTCCTAAGGGGTCTGAAGGCCACCCACAGAAGTGACCTGATTAAGAGGATTCTACTGTGTAACTAAAATCACTTGTCGTTGTTGTCTGTTTGCAAATATAAACCGGCGTCAAGTCAAGTGTATAAGTTATGTTATCTCCTATACATCCATCATGAATACCTTGTTAAATTAGTTCCAAACATCAATTGAACATATTTTGAAGTTCATAAAAATTTGGTTAACTTTTTTCCCTCCCCTCTAGACTTCCGTATTCTGTTGGAATGAAAAGTGCCAAATGCCACAAGGAATGTTATTCATATGTTGCTCCCAACCTGACATCTCAAAACAAATCCTGTTTTCATAATTCTACCATAATTTTTCAGCCTCGGTATATAAGTAAAGTTTACTTAAGCTTTATATAAGCACCTGAGCTACTGGCTGACTGGGTGTCCCAATTCTCTGAAAAAGTTTGAGGTTCACCAATCATTGCATTCAATGAGTCAAGTCTGCAGGACTGTACTAGGATTTAACTTAATCCTCATTCAAGCAGACTCCTTTTGAAGGCGAATGGGAATTTGCCTAAGTGTCTCATGATTTGGAACTATATCTTCAAATTAGATATCTGGTCCTTTCCCATCCATTTTTTCCTATAGTTACTGGGACTCTAAGCAGTCAAAGGCTGCAAATCATTATAGACTTTGCAAGGAAGTAACTTTCAGCCGTGATATATATTTGATCAGAACTTACTAAATGAGAATCTGGACCTACAACTAGAACTGATCTCTTGGTTAGAAAACTCATCTAGAAACTGCATACTGTGTCACCAAATAAATGTGCATTAAGAAAACACAAAAGATTCATAGATTTTATGGCCGGAAGAGAATAAAACAGGCCCTAGAATTTCACCAAGTAATTCCTGCATCCACCAATCGTTAATGCATTTCATAATAAACTGTAGTGTTGTCTGAGAGAATAAAATAGGGGAATCTCCCAGTCTCAACTACCTCAAATCTTTGTGCTCTAGTACATTTTATACCATGCTTTGGAAATACCTTAGAAAGGTGTTGTTTTAGCTAGATGTGCTTGAGGAAATCTGTAGGCAAACAGTCTGTACAACAGTACCTTGATCCCTTTTTGTGCTTGCTTTGTTATATTTTCTGGCTGAAGAGTTAATAGATTACAGTACTGAAAATTTTCACAATTCTTTTTAATTTTCAGTGTGAAGGACAATTCTTTGCTGGTATATAGCTATATAGTCTTGAAGAATGAGGTCATGTTTTGGCTCACATAATGTGCCTACAGAGAATAACTACTTTTCCAATTAAGACCATGAATCTTTTTAATAAGAAAGAGGAATTCTTTCTTCTCACATTAAACAAACTATAGCTCTTATTAAATCTGGCTGTAATAGTGACTGTAATAAAACTCATAAACCAAGGTTGGCTGGGAACAAGTGTCAGGAAAAATATGTTGTTGTTAAATGACTTTTTTTTCCATTTTGCGTTAAGATTAAATGTCTCTGAATTCTGTCCTCATTGCCTGAACAAACAGCTTTCTGTCTTGTCTGAGATCTCAAAATCTGCTATGATTGAACAAAGTATTATGGTTGCCCTGTGTTTATTCAGATCTATCACTTGTATTCGTATCATTTCATAAAACTGTTCTACTCAGATTTATGGGGGATTACTTTTCCTGATCTGAAACATAATAGTTTTCTTATAATTAAACTCTGCATTCAGAACTTTTTATTTTTGAAAGATGTAACTTTATTGGGAGTTACCAGATGATTCTATTACAGATAGGCTTACAACGTCTATTTAACTGACCGTAAAGGAAGTTAGTTCTTGGGAAAATGCTTATTGTTAGTTGTAGGGCATTTGCTTTAGAAGCTGCATATGTCACCAGTAACAGTGTGTTGTGTGTGTCCATCCCACTTTACTAGGTTCTTAAATGACATTTACAACCATTATAGCTGTGTCCCTGAATCTCTTTGACTGAAATAATTTCTTAAGTGTGGCGTTACTGCCTACAGCTTGTGCAAATAAACAAATACATGGAATTATACCAAAACATCATAGGAGGTATGCTGCTTTTCTAAAGAAGTACAAAGCCATCATATTTTTCTATATTTATATTGAATTGCTGACTAGTTTTCTCTTTGTTTTAGAAAGCCTACATTGTTTTGTTAATTTCCATTCTGTGTTAGAAAGTAGTACACATTTTATGTTGATTTTTCCAATTGTTTTATTTTGGAAAGGGTTACTTTCAAGGTACATCCAATATTTCCTGTTCTTTGTCCTTTATTACGTTTCTTGTCCAAGCTATTGATCAGTCTGATTTGAATCAAGGGTGGTGGGTGCAGGTTGATGTAAAATTGTCCTTTGTACTTCTGACATTGTTATTCTTGATGGAAACAGAAATGTATTCTTTCTCTTCTACGTGTTTGGAAGAATATACAGGAAACTCAAGATATAAAACCATTCCGGGAAAATCAAGTTTTATCTATGTGACAGTGAAAGCTAAGATTTTAAATAGTGGATGCCTGAAGTGAGGTTCCTGGATCATATTTAGGAACCAAAAGAAGTGGCTTGATTTTGAAAATTGCAGGGTATCCAACTGCTACCACTGAAATCAACACTGCTAATAAACTTGTGAATTAGAATATTCACAGGAGGTGACTACAGTTGCTATTTAGCAATGGGAATTCCATTTTTTATTTGAGCAAATGTTTATGGAGATTTTTTTGTTAGTTGCCCAGCTCTAGTTGATGCTACCGGGTACTGACTTAGATGACATATTATTATTACTATTTAGTGTTACTATTATTGTATTACCATACCACTTAGGAGCACTAGTCATGGGCCAGGATCCCACTGTGCTAGGGACTGTATAAACAGAACCAAAAATATAGTCCCTAATCATCTCTGTTCTCTTTAAGGTGTCAATTCAGCAAAGCACTCAAGGGACTTAAGGATGAGCTTAATTTTAGACAGGTGCTTAAGTCCCATTCAAGTCAATTAAGTCCTTTATTGAATAAAGATGAACTGCTGAATCCACGCCTCCCAGTGCTGCTCTCGTTGTATATCATCATCAGTACTCTCATAATTGCATTGGCCGTTGGGGCACCATCACTGATGAGCAATCAACCAGTTGTCTCCATCCCTGACAATTGTGTGTCAGTGCTTGTGTCTCCACGAAATCCATTCCTGTCCACTCTTTATTGTTGTCAGTCCATCTCTTTTTCTGTCTACCTCTTCTTCTCTTCCCCGTACAGTCCCTTGGACGATGATTTTGGATAGGCCAGATGATCTTGTTATATGGCCGTACCACTTCAGCTTGCGCTTCTTCACGGTCGTCAGGAGGTCTCCATGTGACCCAGCACATTGGGTGATGATGTTACGGACCCCTTCATTAGTGACATGGTCAAAGTAGGAGATGCTCAGGATTTTACGGAAGTATCTCATCTCTACTACCTGTATTTTCCATTCAAGTTCTGCCATAAGGGTCCATATCTCACACACATACAGAAAAATGGAGGTGACCAATGCGTACAGCAGTTTCAGTTTGGATTCCAGGGAGATGTTCTTATTCCTCCACATTTGCTTTAGCTTTGCCACTGCTGCTGTCTGCACAGTTCTTGCCTGAATTTCTGCCTTGGACCTTCAATCACAACGGTTGTGCCCCTGTCATAAACAGATAGTAAGGTTAATGTCTCTTTTATCTGTAAAGGTTAAAAAGCAGTAACCTGCTACAAACCTACAGAGACCAATAGGGGAAAGATACTTTCAGATCTTGGTGGGGGAAGTCTTGTTTGTGCTCTTTGTTTGGGGGGTTGTTCACTCTTGGACTAAGAGGGACGACGTCCATCCAGGCTCTCCAAATCTTTCTGATCAGTCCTCTCATATTAAACTGTAAGCAATAGCCAGGCAAGGCGTGTTAGTCCTTATTTTTTTTTCTCAACTTGTAAATGTTCTTTTTTGCTGAGAGGATTTACCTCTGTTGCTGTAACTTGACCAAGGCTAGAGGGGTTTCCTCTGGGCTATATGAATCTGATTACCCTGTAAAGTATTTTTCCACCTGACTTTTACAGAGATGATTTACTTTCTTTCTTTAATTAAAGCTTTTTTAAGAACCTGATTGATTTTCCGCTGTTTAAGATCCAAGGGATTGATCCGGACTCACCAGGGATTGGTGGGGGAGAGAAGGGGGATGGTATTCTCCTTGTGTTAAGATCCAAGGGTTGTTCTGTGTCACCAGGGAATGTTGAAGTCCCTCAAGGCAACCCAGGAGGGGAATGTTTTCGGGGACAGAGAGTGCTCCAACCACTGAATTCGGATGGTGGCAGTGAACCAGATCACTAAGTAAATTAAGCTTAGAAGTGTCCATGCAGGTCCTCACATCTGTACCCTAAAGTTTCAGAGTGGGGAAGGAACCTTGAACCCCCCAAATACTTGAACTGTTCACTGTCTCCAGATCTTGTCCGCTGACAGTGATACGGCAGCTGAGCTCATCACGTTTTGTCCATCAGCTTGGTTTTCTCTGCACTGGTTTCAACGCCATATTTGCGAGGTTTCATCCAATCATTTACAAGTTGGCAAGTCAACTTTGCGTGCTGCCAGGCTGTCCATGTCGTCAGCAAACTAAAGATTGAGATGTTCATCCCCCCCCGTGCTGACTGTGCATATTGATTTTCTAGGGCATCAGTCATTATGTGCGCCAAGTAGATGTTGAACAATGTAGGCAAAGGAAGACAGCCTTGTCAGACTCCAACAGTGGTGCGAAACCACTCTCCTATTGTGCCATTGACAAGAACTGCACTACTGGGCTTGGCATACAGTTGATTAATGGTAAGAATAAGTTTACGACCAACATTGTACTTTTTCATGGTTGCCCAGAGAGCTTCGTGCCATGCTCTGTCAAACGCCTTCTTGAAGTCAATAAAGACGTAGTAGATGTCCTGCTGGTGTTGTAAGTACTTCTCACATAGAACACGAAGGTTGAAAATCTGTTCTGTGACACTTCTTCCTGCATGAAAGCCAGCCTCTTCTTCAGCAATGATATTCTCCGCTTGTGGTTTCAATCTGTTCAATATGACTTTCAACATTACTTTGCTGGGATGGCTAATTAAACGTATGGTCCAGTAATTTTGACACAATTGCAGGTTGCCTTCCTTTGGCAGAGTGATGATTAGTGACTGTGTTCACGTGGAGGGCCACTCACCGGTCTGCCAGATCTTGGTGAGTACATCTATTACTATTTCTCCTCCGAAGGTCATCAGAGTGATTTCCAGCTGTCTCCACTTCTTCATGTAGTATTGGAAAGTCATCCTCCTCTGTTGAATCTGGGCTGTCTAAGACACTAGGATCTCCATTTGTCTGGTGGTTGTATAGATTAGAGCAGTAGTTTTTCCACCTATTGATGATGTCCTTTCTTCTGCAAGACTGTTCCCTTCTTTGTCTTGGATTGCATTAGCTTTGGTCCATCTTTCCGTCATCAGATCTTTTACAACCTGGAAGGCTCATTTGCTATTTTTATTATTGATACACTCTTCAATTTTAGAGCATTGTTTTTCAGTCCATATCTCCTTGGCCACCTTCATTCCTTTCTTGATCTTTCTGCCAATCGCTCTGTATTTATCAGCTCACTCAGTGCTGTTCTTGTCTCTCTGAAGTTCTCTGCTAATGTCACACATTTTTGGTATTTAATTTGTGACCCATGTTTTTGTCTCTTATGATGTTTCCCAAGGATGTCCATTGCTGACTCATTCATTACAGCATCACAATTGTTGGTCATTGGTTCTATATCTTCCTCTAGAGCAAGCAGTGGGACAAATTTTCCACCAATCATTGCTTTGAATGAGTCTTCAATGTTTCAGTCTCTGAGTCTTTCTAAGTCAAACTTGGTTCTGGTGAACTTTGGCCTGATGATTTTCCGTAGCCGCAGCCAAAAATTTAGCATCACAAGGTCATGATCACTTCCAATATCAAAACCAGGGAAGCTCCTGTTTTAGCTCTGTTAATCCCAGAATGAAATTGGTTTTGCACCATGATGTTGTCGATCTGGCTATGATGTAGACCATTAGGTGTATTTAATGTTGATTGTCTGGCTGCTTAAAGTGCTCCTAATGTGTTTGCAGGAACCAGTTTGTTATAGCTGGCAAACTCCAGAAGTCTCAGTCCTCTCTCATTGGTTACCACATTACAGACATGCATCCGACAAAATGGGTATTCACCCACGAAAGCTCATGCTCCAAAACGTCTGTTAGTCTATAAGGTGCCACAGGATTCTTTGCTGCTTTCACATTACAGAAAGGGCCACAATAATCTCACCGATTTGCCTGTGCGTCAGTAGTCACTTTAGTATTCCAATCTCATTCCAATCATTGTATATACTGAGATGAAATAGCTGCCTTTCATGTCCTGCTCTATATCAGCATACTGTGTTTATTTCAAAAAATGAAATAAAAAGCCACAAATAATCCAGAGTAGATATTATTACATCAAAAATAAACTACATTAAAAGAATGTTATTTAGGTGGCAAAGTCAAGCACTTGTAAGTTAGGAAATATCAGATGTATGGTTTCTAATGCAGCCTTAATTCTACCCTTGTTTGTGTCCGAGCTGTGCACTGAATGTGGCAGGAGTCCTGTGGAAAGAATATGTGATCATGTAATTAGGGACTGTGTCATAATACAAACACACAAAAGGACAGAATTAAACCATAGACCTCATGTTTTCTATCTTTTGAGTGCTTAACTTTTAAATGTTTATTTTTTTATGTAATTTTGTAGGATTTTTAATAAAGGAAAAAGGTGTAAAAAATGTTGCTCCTTGCAAGTGTATCAAGGCACTCACTGTGTATCAGCAGCAGGAGTGGGACCCTGAGCCTGCAGCCCAGCTTGTTACCACTTCAGCTACAGAACTAACAGCATTAACTGGTAATAGAAAAAGGCTGTTTCCCAGATGGGGAATGGACCACTAGGGATTGGTTGGGGTAGGGAGACCTGAGCCCAGCCAGCCTCCTCGCTCTGTCCTTATTCTCTGGGAATTGGGGATCTCCAACTGGATGTGGTGCCCCGAGGGGTGAAGGGGATTTATGTTGGGGAGCTCAGTCTGACTGTCTCCCTTGCACCCAGCAGGAGATGTGGAAAGGGGTGTTCTGCCCAATGTGATGCCCCCAAAGCAAGGCATGGGCCACTGGAACTGTATGCTGGGTTCAGGGTTGTTGGGGACCTCAGCCTAGCTGTCTTCTCCCACCCCACCCCTACAGCTGCTTGGCATCTCTCCGGTGTTCCCAATACAGTGTGTTACTGCTGATGCCTTGGGGTAGCATCAGCTCAGCCTTAGAACGGTCACGTTCAGCTAAGGAGAGAGGGTGGTTTTAACAGTTTATATCCCTGAAAAAACTGGATGGAATTTCATGGGGCAAAGAAAAGACAGTTCTGTAGTCTGAGGATATTCCCTCTGCTGAATAGCAAAGACCTGTTGCAAACAAAGGCTAACATGAGAGCTTCTAAAAGAAAAAGTTTGAAGACTTTTATAATGGAAAGCATTAAGCATTCTAAATATTGGGGTGGCCACCAGCTCCCACTATCTCAACTGTTTGTTTTGCACCCAACCATAACTGTAGAATGGAGCCTCGCATTCATTTCAGTTTGAATACAACAGAAGGGCCTACTGCAGGAAAAGACTTGAGTAGTAAGGGCCTGGTTCCAAGAGATGCTAAGGACCAAGAGTTCCCACTGGAATCAATGGAATTCAGGATGCTCTGCGCTTTGATGGGTGTACTCGATGCCTTGAAGATGGATGTTTGCAAATATTGTAAAAAAAATGTATTGCAAACCTTGAGCAAGTGAGAGCCACTTAGAAAAATTTACAACTGAAAGGTACCATACTGTGAAAAGAGAGTGTTCTCTCACGCACATGCATACGCCGCCTAGTGAGGGATAATAGGAAAGTACTCCTGGCTTTTTGCCAGTTTTCAGTGCCACTTCCTTCCAGTGCTTCAGATTTCATGAATACACTTTCCTTTTGATGAAACACATACTTTTAATTAAATCTTTAGACTCATTGCTCTTTTTTTGTTCTTATTCTGCAAGTGGAAAAATTTCATTTACTCTCAGCTACTCTTTTGCTGCCTTTCTCATCCTTTCTAGTTCCAGCGTAGGCATGCTTTACATCAGCAGAGTTAATAGACCCTTTTCCTGTCAATCAAAATTAATTAGTAGTCCTTTCCTTATCAAGTATGATCCAGGGACTCTGAAAAATACTTTTCTAAGGCTTGCACAAAGGTTCTTTCAGGAAGATGTTGAAAGATTCTGTTATGTTAGGATGCATAGTTTTTAGGGATTTAGTACGCAGAAATAAAGATTACCAGCTGGCATACACTTTTTCAGCCGCAAATAATTTTTAACACCCTGTCAAACTAACTTAGGTTAGAGAAGCAAAAACAGAGCTAAAAGAAATTCATTGGGTTTTCTTTTAACTTTAGATTGTCCATTACAGAATCTGTAAAATAAAATCAACCTAACTTTCCACGTCTCCTATTTTATTTTCTGGGTTTACTTTGTTTCCATTTTTACCTTTTGTTTTTGGCTCTCTTTAATTTTATTTTAAAACTAAAACTGAGCTTATCGGAGTCAGTAAATTTCCAGGGGGAATTTCAACACACAATTTTGATTTGCCCCCCCCCCCTTTTTTTTTCAGTGACCTCTACTAAGGATTGATTCTTTTAAACAGTACAAACTGAGTTTAGTTTTTAAAATATCAGTGAATCCAGCAAGTGTTGTGTGCAGAATCAGAAGGGTAAAGGTGTTCACTGGGTGAACTCTCCAATACATTGTCACAGCAAAGCCAAGAGTAATTTATACAAGTTGTCCCAAAGAGGTGCCAATAAAATGTTATACCCCTCACCCCTGCTCAGGCCCTGATGCTCCTTCTTTCCCTGAGAAAGATTGTCTTTCATTAGGAGTCACAGTGATGGAGCCATGCTGCTAGGGATTCCACCACCAAGCCCCTGCCCCAGGAACTCTCACTTAGAATTAATCTGCTTGCCTGTTCCACAGGTTGGGAGAGAACGATGGTATGGAAACTCTCTGTGCCTCCATCCCACTTGGTGCCCTCCACGTCCACTGAGCCCATATCCAGAGGGCCTGCCATATGTTTGCAGGGAAAAGACAAGTTGCTGCAGAGCTGGCTGTCATCTTCTCCGCTCCATGAATTTTGGACCAGATCTGCAGGTTTGTGCTATTCTCTGCTCACATATAGGTGAAATTTTGGCTTTGAACACCAAGGTAATCCCCCACTTTTATGAATGATATATTAAGTGATCTTTTGTACAAGTAGAACAGGCAGGACCTCATTTTTTAAGATCTTATTGTAAATGCCATGTGCAGTAAGCCTTATGACATACACTTTATCCACCATGAGAGGCCAAATCACCCCGAAGGGATTTAATTTTATGGTCTCTGGAAAGTAAGTATTCCAAATATGGTACTTAGACCACAAAGTACCCCTCCCCAGGCTTTGCTGCAAATGTATTTATAGTGAATACCAGTTTTCCCTCAGGAAGTAAGTCATACTTAGAGGGAAGATACTCTAAAATAGAAGTGACCTCATATGAGACTGACATGAGAGTGAAGAGCTCACCTATCACAGCAAAGATACACATATTCCAAACTCTGTATACACAGAATTTGGTTCCTAGAGTTTTACATCTTTCAAAGTGTCCCTTGATTTTAAAGCCCACTCATTGTAGCTGTTGTAAATCCTAGTGTTTAATTCCCATCTGTACTGATTCAGCCTTCCTTAATAGTTAACAGGAGAAAAGAATGTGAGGGGAAGAAAGTAAAAGAGAAATGAAGTGCCAAAAAAGGCAGAGGACATGGCAGGGCTATATGACAGTCAGTGAAATGAGCAAAGAGAGTTATATACATAGTTACTTCTAATTTTATTACTAGCAAAACCAGTGCTGCCTTAAAGTTGGTTTTCCTGCTGTTTTCAGACGGGGTCACGGCTAGGTCATTCCAAGGCAGATGACTTTTTCCGTTTTGTTTCCTCACAAAAGAAGTGATTGTTCCTTTCAAACTGTTTGGATCATTCAGTTACCCTCTCACTGCTGCATTCCACTTCATTTTCCGTGCTCTGTCAGAATGCAGCACGGTACCTGTGAAGTGCTGATGGTCCAGACAAGCTGCCTAGATTGCTCAGCAACTGACATGATTTTTGTCCTGTACACTGCACATTTTAAAAAATCTAATACTCTACCTACTTTTATATTATTATTTGTATTAGCAAAGCACCTAGGAATCCTAAAGGATCCTATTGTGCTAGATGCTGAACAAACACAGGATAAAAATGGTCCCTGCCCCAGAGATCTTACAATGTAATTATAAGACAAGAAACAAAGTTGGATGCAAACAGACAAAAGAGGTCAAGGAAACAATGAGACAACGCCATAGACCAAAATAGCTCTGGCCTGTGCTTAGATATGATCCTACTAATAGAGCTGTATGAAATGTGTGCAGCAAAATTTAAAACGTTCATGAGATGCTGCTCCTTGAGTTGGAGGGATATTTTTTTAAAGAGTAGGTAATGTGGCTAGGAGGGCCTGCAGAAGCCATTTGGGCTCTGTCTCTTTGAAGCAAAGGTTTTAGTTAAATTGCTCTCTGTGAACTATAAAAATACATTTTTTTGAAAAGAGTCCAGGCTCTGATCCAAGTAATACCAGTGTAGATGGGAGTGAAGCCCGTGCAGTTAATTTAATTTACACTGCTATTATGGATATCAGAATAAAGTTCCTTGTCTCAGTGCAGTTTTCCCAGTGTTTCCCTCCCAACACACCACATTTCTAATTTATTAAACCTTAGCCTCGAGAACCAAGAAATGGGGGATAAGGCAGAGGCGTAGGCTGTTCACAGAGGCCATATTGATGATGCCACATTTTGAGAGCAAGATTTGTTCCTTGTGTCAATTCTTGGGAAATAGATGAGTATGCTGCATCCCCCAGGACCCAGGAGTAGTAATAAGAAGGAGGATCAGAAAGGTACTGAGGAGTTAATGACCGTGAAGTAGTTATAATGGGGAGGTGGATACTACATTGTAGGACACAGTTTAGGAACGTAACTAATATAATGGAGGAGAAACGATTTCATCTGAGTGTGATGTGTCAGGGCAAAGGCCCCAGCTACCAGGAAGGCAGAGCATTTGCTGTAGCAGCACCATGTATGCAAGACTGCTACTGCCACATCTTTTTCTTAATTTCTGTTATCTCCATGTCTTCCCTGTGTGATGCCCAAGGAGCAGCAGCAAGGGGAGGAATGCATGTGATGGTGTGCGTGCCGTGCCCAGGGTAGAATGATAAGGGCTGATTGCTTCTCCATAGTTACAGCTGCAACCAACTTTCTTTAGAAACTGTCACTGTGAGCAGGGGCGGCTCTAGACATTTTGCTCCCCCAAGCATGGAGGGTCTGCTGGTCCCGTGGCTTCCAGTGGACCCTCTGCAGACAAGCTGTCGAAGGCACCCTGCCTGCCGCCCTGGCGGCGACCGGCAGAGCGCCCCCCCCCACGGCTGGCCGCCCCAGGCACACGCTTAGAGCGCTGGTGCCTGGAGCCGCTCCTGACCGTGAGGAGGTGCGTGGAGGCAGGGCCTCTCCAAAGGATGCCCGAGCCTCCCTTGTCAGCTTTCTAAGTGGTGTTGTGAGCTTCTCAGCAGCGCTGCCCTGACTGCTCAGCCATTCCTCCCCAGCAACCTCTAGAACCTGCGATCCCTCCCTACTGCCTAGCATTCAGACTAATCCCCTGCCCTGAGCCACCAGCTCTGCTCTAATCCGTTTCATGTCACTTATTGGAAGACACACCTCCCTAAACCCAAATGACTTTTTCTCCCCCTACTGCCCACCCAGATTCAATTCCCTCTCCTCCCCTTTCGCAATGGCCGCCCCCAGAATCAACCACGTGTCTGCTGCCTCTGCCTGTCATCCCTTCTGTTTATCCTGCTACTGCTGATGTTTCCTGAGGAAGAACAATATTCACCTCTGTGCTTACTTAGCCTAAATTGAATCATACTCACCTCACAGCCATCTTGTTTGACGCCAAATTGACAAAAGTTGCTGGCACTTCCTTTCCTGACATTCTCCTTTGCTGACTTGTGAAGATGCCTGGAAAAGAAAATTTATTTCACAACTGTCCTCACAATCACAACACACAGGTGGGCTATTTGTCAAACCAGGGACATTATGGGCCTGGTTCTGACCTCAAGTCAGTTGCAAATAGAAGTATCTATATATGGGTGAGGTTATGACACTTTTACTCTCAGTGAGTAGAACATTGCTCCACAAATGGCCCCATTGACTTCAATAGGACCATGTGTGAAGTTAGCTGCTATTCAACGTAAATTAAAGATCCTGCAATCTAACCCAAAGGGAATAAAGGGTTCCTGAATTAAGCTCAATTCTTTAATTTAAACATTTACTCCTGATTTATACTGCTCTAATTACTCTTGATCAGTAGCCTCCCTTTATCTAGCAGTCACCTCTTTCTTAGGCAATAATACCATGTAAACCACAGAGGGAAAATAATTAAATTTATTAGAACCTGTCTTTGTATTAGAAGTCACCCTCGATTTAAATCTTCAGGGGCAAGTAATTGGATTAAACAGAAGCTGCAGCTTCTAAACATTTTATATATTCTATGTGGATGTCTGTTCCCAACAGACCAAGTATGACACATATTTTTAAAGAAAGCTTAAATATGTACACTTTTTAAACCTATTAAACCAATAGCTAGGACTGGTAAGAAATTGTCTATCGCATATTAGTTTGCAGAATAGATTGCAAAGATGGGGACTGGTCCTGCTTTGAGCAGGGGGTTGGACTAGATGACCTCCTGAGGTCCCTTCCAACTCTGAGAGTCAATGATTCTGTGTTTATACATAACATGTAACTATAGCCATAGAGAATATATCACCTCTTAAAGTGAAATGCTTTCAATTTTCATAGCATAATAACCCTATTCGTCTTGAGTGACAAAGAGAAACAAAACCATAAGTCAGTGACAAGACCACTGTAATGACTGAAAAGAAGATGTGTAACTCACCCTAAAAAGTGATGCATTTTTAATAACTTATTTGTTGACTGTGTTTTATGAATGATTGGTGAACATTTGATTTTCTTTACATATGTTCTTGAAATTGCTAGATGCTCTGTGCCTGGTAGAAATCCTATGGAGTGTCAAGTGCTGCTGACTCTTTCTTTGAATAGAGGCATTGCTTTGCAGCACTATTTGAAATCAGGCCATAAATGAGATTTCCATGTTTAATATATTGCCTCTCTGAGACCATTTGTTAACAACAAGAGTTTACACCATTAAAAAAGAGTGTGTATAAATAATGCAGAGAGCACAGACTCCCTAACCTTGGAGGTCTTGTACGTGCTAAACTAGGCATTATCGTTCATATTCTGAGTGAAGATGTAATGCTTTTATATTCCAGGTACATGTTTATAAATATGAGTTATTGCACGTTTTATAATTGGATTAAGCACAATAAGGCTGAAAGACTGAAAGACAGATGCACGCTGTGTTATCTGTTATTCTGTCTTTCTATCTTTCTTTATATTTGTGTAATTCAGTGGTTCAGCAACCATGAGAAAACAATTTTAAACTGGCCTGCTGATATTCTGCAGTCTAGTCATGGATACTGCATATATCTGGTACTTTATAGGACTGCACAATACTGCAGTATCTGTTACCAGTGAGTGCAGAGGACTTGATTCCTGATGCAGCTCTGATTTTATTACAGTAGTGAGCATCCAGTGCTGGAAAGTAGAATGACCCTCACACACAAATCATCATGCTCCAGGATTTGTGGCCTTGGTACAAATGATCCTTTTGTTCATTCCAAACCAGCACCTGGTGCTTCCTCCAATAACCAACATCTATCCAACCCAGGGCAGCTGCAACATAAGTAACACTTAATAGGCAGACTGGAATTTATAAACTACCAACTAAAAACAACGAGGAGTCCTTGTGGCACTTTAGAGACTAACAAATGTATGTGGGCATAAGCTTTCATGGACTAACACCCACTTCATCAGATGCATGGAGTGGAACATACAGTAGGGGGGTATAAATACACAGCATAGGGTGACCAGATGTCCTGATTTTTTAGGGATACTCCCGATTTTTGAGTCTTTTTCTTATAAGGCTCCTATTATCTCCCACGCTCCCTGTCCCGATCTTTCACACTTGCGGTCTGGTCACCCTAACACTGCATATGAAAAGATGGGAGTTGCCTTACCAAGTGGGGAGTCAGTGCTAAGGAGACAATTCAATGTAAGTTGGAAGTAGGCAATTCTCAACAGTTGACAAGAACTTCCAATGTACATTGAATTAGCTCGTAAGCACTGACCGCCCACTTGGTAAGGCAACTCCCATCTTTTCATATGCTGTGTATTTATACCTCCCTAGTGTGTGTTCCACTCCATGCATCTGATGAAGTGGGTATTAGCCCACGAAAGCTTATGCCCAAGTAAATTTGTTAGTAAGTGCCACAAGTATGCCTCATTGTTTTTGCTGATACAGACTAACATGGCTACCACTCTGAAAACTACCAAGTAATATTCCAAAAGGTGGCATGTGTATAGGGAAAGTGATAAAGAACTTGCAATTTGGGAGGTTAAGTAATGCATGCCATAAATTAAATAGTAAACGTATTAAGCAACCTACAGAAGCAGCCCTTGCCTGAAAGTAGTCTGAATCCACAGCACATCCAGTGATGGCTTAGCGGCAGGTGAATTTGCCTTCTTGCTACTGTGTTTTTGCAGCACAGGAAGATCTTCAGCTAGGGCTTCTCTTTGCTATACTGTGGAACAGAATGTCAGCAGTCCCTTCAGAGGTGAATGAGGACTGGTTGTGCCAGTGCACCCACAGTGTGACTTCTCAGTCCAGCTTTTTCTTTTGGTGTCTACCATTCAGAAGCTTGTCCTAAAATGGATGCCAAAGAACCACCTCATTGAGCCTGCTTCACACTACTAGGAGCTCTCTAAGCATATGATGCATCTCCCAAGGGACCTGCAGTCTGATACACGCAGATGCCACTTAGAAGTTAAGAAAGAGATGTGTGTGGTGTGAAGATGTGTACTGTTTGTTTAAAACCATAGAAGGAAGCCAGGAGGTGCAGCACAAGCTCTACAATGAAGCTGAGAGAGTAAGAGTGCAGTTTTAGGAATAATACTGTTTTTCTTGTTCCAACAAAGTTCCTTCTTCAGTATTACAAAAAAGCGACTCTTCTTTACCATTGTACCATTGTTCCACTTTGACATAGTGTCAAAGGTTGACTCATTTTGAACTAACATAAATAAGAGGAAAAGAAAATGCTGATGTTCATCCTTCCATATGACTTTGTTTTATAAAACCATGGAATGACCTGAGTGGAAGAAGTGCTTCACCATATTTCAAATTGCAATAAAGTTTACCCCAGAATGGCGAAGTACATATCAGCTCATTTAATTTACTGAGAGGTGAGTGAGGCTGAAAATACGTATAAATTGTTTGTCTTTGCTGAGGAAGGGGATTAAAAAATACCTTGATATTGTTCTTAATGAGTCTAATGAGCGTTTCATTCCAAACAGGAATGGAATACATGAGTGGGAGTGATTTTACCAAAGGGTCCAGATGGCCGGAGATAGTGTGAAGGCCCCCTTTGAACAAACAAAACCATGTGACTTTGCATTCAGTAAAGAAATCCACATATGAGATTGTTTGGTAGGTGAGATTTTAAACAAGGAACTCCAAAAAATTGAAGTTGATAGCTGAGCTAGCTCTGGAACAGCTATCACACCTACTGTAAATGCACATAGTAGAAGCATGATGCAAGAAGTAGCAAAGAAAAATTTCCCAGGAGAAAAAAGGAAAGTGCCATCAAGAAAGCCTCTTAAGAACACTGAGGTCCCTTAGCAGAAATGTGACAAGAGAGAACAGTGCAGATGAAGTCCACCCAGCCAGCGGGAGCATGTGCAGAGAATGTAAGTGTAACCTCCATTTCTTTTTATTATTTCATGGTGATCAGCCAAAAACACTTACTGCTGTAATTACAGCTGCTGTTTCTACTTGCTCTCAAACAAGCTGACAGTAAAGAGCCTTGAATGGCTGCAAAGAAGTAATTGCTACAGGGAGTGCGGGAAATTGTTAACCATCCTCACTAGTTATTTTGAAGCTGGTGTAGAAGCTTCATTAAGGGCAGACTTTCCTGTATGTACATGCTGTCATAAACAGATAGCTAAGGGTTAATGTTTCTTTTACCTGTAAAGGGTTAACAAAGGGAACCAAACACCTGACCAGAGGACCAATCAAGAAACCGGATTTTTCAAGCTCAGGGATGGAATTTGGGGGGTGTCCTTTGTCTGTGTCTCTGTGCTCTCTCAGCTTGAAGAGAGTGATCTTTCTATTCCATGTTTCTAATCTTCAGTTCCAAGTTGTGAGTACAAAGGTAGAAAAACAATAGGCTTATATTGTGTTTTTTTTTTGTTTTACTGTGTTATTGCTGAAGTGTTAAATTGTATTTCTTTTGGATAAGGCTGTTTATCATTTTTCTTTTAGGCAATTGACCCTGTATATTGTCATCTTGATACAGAGACCATTTTATGTCTTTTCCTTCTTTTTTTTTTATAAAGCTTTCCTTTTTAAGACCTGCTTGAGTTTTTTCTGTAAGGCTAAGGAACGAAGCGGGGCGGGGGGGAACCCTTTGTGTAGATTGACTAAAGCTTGAATTTGCATAGCCTCTGGGTGAGGGGGAGACACTTAATCTCTCTGGGTTTGTGTTTCAAGAATTGAAGCAGGAAATCTCTAGTGTACCCAGGGCGGAAATCTGGGGGAGTAAAGAGGGGAAGGGAAGTGGGTTATTCCCTTTTTGTGAGACTCAGGCATCTGAGTCTTGGGGTCCCCAGGAATGTTGGGGAGAGCAGAGTGAGGCAGGCACTGAGTTCCTGTTCTGGGTGGCTCGCGCTATCAGATCTAAGCTGGTAAATAAGCTTGGAGGTTTCATGCTAGCAACTTATTTTCTGAACTCTAAGGTTCAGATCTGAGTAAGAAGCTATGACACATGCGTACTCCGAGAGAGAAGCTGGAAGCTCCTGTCCAATCAGTAGTGAGTTATGTCAGGGGCACAAAACTGACAACCTTGGTGAGCACTGGTCAGATCCAGCCCAGCCCTGCAGGGAGAAGCTAGAGCTGCTAGGGGTAACCCAGACTGAATCTCTGGGTTGGATCTTAATGCAGCTGCCTGTAATTTTAAAGAAGTCAGTGGGATTGAGACTGGGACTGAACCATAAAGGAGCGATCGCAGACCTGATGCCAAATGTCTTCAGCAGCTGCACTACATCATTAAACCAAAGACTGTGTGTGAACCTAACAGCTACAGTCATTGTCAATTTTTCTTTCTTTCTTATTTGAAGTGTTGTTTGTGCCCAACATTGGGGATGCTGAAACAACTGGCTATATAGTACAATCAAATGTTTTATTTAATTGTCAGTGTAATACCCTGGGTGAGCCCACGTTAAAGCAGAAGATCCCCCTTTGTCAGAAAACCCTGTATTTATTCAGTGTCTAGTCCTGGTGCTATATTCTTCATTTTAAAGGAAAATACATTTCTAGTTAGGGTACATTGTAACTGGGGTGTATTTTTTAGTGTTATTCATAAAAGGGAATTTGAAATTATCAACTGTCTTGTGATTAAGGCTATGATTTAGTGATGGGTATTTTTAGTAAAAGTCTTGGACAGGTCAGGAGCAATAAATAAAGAAGTCTCAGCCACTGAGCTGTCCATGACTTTTACTGAAAATACCCCTAACTAAATCTTAGGGACTTGGGGATGCTCCCTTTTATGATGCTGCTCCTGGGGAGGACTCCAGAGCCCCACCACTGCTGCTGCTCTGTGCAGGGGGGCAGCACCCTTGGTCCCTGCTGCTGTGGCTCCGGGTAGAGAGCCCTAGAGCACTGCTGCTGCTGCAGCTTTGGGTGGTGGGGGTGGCACCCTGGGGCCCTGCTGCTGCTCTGGGCAGGCGGACAGCACACTGGGACATGGCTGCTGCTGCCTTGCTGCTGCCACTGCCCCAACCACCACTGCTACTGCCACCCCTGCCACTTTCCCTGCCCCGCTGCTCCTGCTGCTACTCTTGCCCCACCGTTGTCGCTGCTGCTCCTCCACCACCTCTGCTGCTGCTCCTCCTGCTGCTCCAGGCGGGGAGGGTGACCTGGGGCCCCACCAGCGCTGCTCCCAGACTTCTGCTCTGGGGAAGCCTGGGACCAGCTGCCTGGGACGACCTGAGCAGTGGCCGGTGCCCAGCTGCTCAGCTGGCCCTGGGTCAGCCCTAGGTCAGCCACACAGGCCATTGCAGAAGTCACGGAGGTACCAGAAAGTCATGGAATCCATGACCTCTGTGAAAGACTTGCAGCCTTATTCATGATAAAGACTGGTACTGGATTCCTAAGGAGAGAATGAAAGTGAATTCTGTTATAATTTCCATTTTTAGTATTTGGAGGCTTTCTATAGAAAATCCAGCTGTGGATCCCAGCTGTAGTCTCTTGCAAGGTTAGGAATCATGTTCTATGCAAAGACTTTGTCAGCTAGAGAAGTCCTGTAGCACAGAATTCATAAGTGAATTGACTTACCTGCCCTCTACACAGGTTACAAAAGAATGAAGGATATTGAGAGTGTATAAGCTGAAATAAAAATGATGGCCCATACAAGGGTGGGTCGTGCCTATTTCTCCTCCTGTCTCTTGACAGTAATCCCAGACAGGCTTGGCCTGTTAATCTCAAGGTTTAGAGAACTGTGGTTGACTTAAAGTAGATTCAGGGTAGAGGCAACTGTGATTTTTAAATACACTTTAAGGAAATGAGCCCTAACTTTTACTAGGAGCAGCCCAAGTAGGACAGATAAGTTGCAATCCTGTACTATGACAAAAGCAGGGTGTGTGGGGTAGATCTAGAGCTGTGCCTGACACAACTTGGAGATTGTAAAGTGAGGTGTCTTTTAGCCACTTTTTGCAGCTTTCTGATCCTTAGAGTGCCAGTTCAGTCCTGAGGAGCAGCTTAGGGTCTATCTACATTCCTTATGGTGACGTGTCAAGTACATTCACTGCACTTGCCCCCTGGCATGGGTATTAATAGCAGTGTAGATGGAGAGGCACGATTTAGGCAAGTAAAGCCATGCCAGAACCTTAGAGTATGTCCACTACATGTCTCTTTACATGCCCAAGCAGTGCCTTCCACCTATTTTTGTCCCGCTCTTCACTGCAGTGTATAGCTACATGTAACCTACATGCCACTGCTAGTGTGGACAAGCCCTTAGAGTAGTCTCAAGGTTATTCTGAGTTGTTGTAGCCCTCAAGGGGCTGTTCAGTATCTGGGGAATCCCTGGACAGCAGCAATACCCCTTTCTCCCAGCCATGCCCTCCTATGATGAGCAGATCAACTGGCCAGTCAAGTTGTCTTTTCATCTGTTTTGCACTGCTAGAGCAATACAAAACCTCTAGAATAGGGGCCAAGATCAGGTCTTTGCTGGCATACATCACAAGTGAAATGAATGTGGAGGTGTCAATCACATTTTAGAGCCAGTCTACAGCAGTCTTAACCTTAAACAATAATACAATTAAACAGAGACTGTCTGTCATGCTATGGATACACCTAAAGCCAGTATTTGAATAGCAGCGCTGTTCCTGATCAGAGTGGAGAGGCAGAGCTCTGCAAAAAGGTTGCATTCCACCTCCCTGCCTGCATAATGCCAGGCTCTTGCCAATACTGTCAATTTATCAGTTTGACCAGCATCACATTTACTAAATGTTAAATATCTAATAGACTCATAGACTTTAAGGTCAGAAGTGACCATTATGATCATCTATTCTGAGCTCCTGCACATCGCAGGCCACGGAATCACACCCACCCACTCCTGCAACAAGCCCCTGACCTATGTCTGAGCTACTGAAGTCCTCAACTTGTGGTTTAAAGACTTCAAGGTGCAGAGAACATGTACATATCCAAAGGCACGCTATGTGCTGGTTTGCCTGTGTTTAGTCAAAAGACAGTATTCATTCAGTACTTGATGCTCTTTGTATTTGAACGTTCTTCTGTGGAATAAAAGTTTATGTGCCCCCCCCCCCAGACCGATGCTAATCCATCACAAAGTTAGCACACAACTTGCCAATTTGTGCTGCTGATTGCTCTCTGTCTGTAGCAACCTTTTGTCACTGTTGTCAATGTAGAAATATATATATATATATATTATAGTTACACACACACATACAGTTGGAGTAAAAATAAAAAGGGAAAACAGGATGCACCGTCTGTTTCATCTGTTATAAAAGGCTTTTGCAGCTTTCCCCATCTCCATGCTCAGAGTACGGACAATATAGTAAGAATAAAAGCAGCTCTCCAGCTTGTGATGCACAGCTGTGGAGCAGCCCTGGGCTTTCAGGGATGACATTTATGGCTGACATCAGGTCTGAGTATTTGCATTGGATTTTAGTGTCAGCATTGGAGGTGGGGCTTACCAAGGACTCTGTTTTGTGTTTCTGATCTAGCTAAGAGGCAGCTCTGCCTGGGAAGATACTAATTTCCCCCCTTTCTGCTATCCTGCTTGGATCTGACTCCTCCCTTCTGCAGCGCTGAACAGCACAGGCTGAATCAAAGAGCCTCTCATTCTCTACTATATTTCTCCCTGAACCAGTAGGGCTTGAGCATACCTGACATTCTGCCTTCATTTCAACTGAACTCTCGAGTAAGGCACATTGTCTGCTATCTGTCAAAAGTGAATGGTATTTTATTCCCACAAGAGCCCAATTTAATCATCCTCTTGTACTTGGAAGGATTATAAAGAACCAGCTCAAACCCCAAAGTCTGTTTTAAGGAGGAATTGCTTTTTTATCTGCATTTTGCGCTTTTTGGTACATGTGTAAATGTTTCCTTTGATGGAGTTTGCTTTTTGTGTGTGAGTTATCCTGGGCATAGAGGACACACACAGCTGAATGTATCCTGATCAAGTATCAAAAAGGAGAATCTATGAAAACAAAGAAGAAACTTCTCATGTCGAGCAGTTCCGATTCATCTGACAAAAACTTGCAGAGTCGGTGAGAAGGCAAAATAAAATCCCTAACAACCATGTCGGTAACACCTAGTCATTTCCCACTGAATGGGACGAGCCTCTTTACTGAAAATCATGGCATTATGGATATAACTGATGGACAAAGAACTTTGAATATCTTTCTTTTTTGCTTGACGTTTATAATTACGCTCGCTACCCTGCTGGGCAGCATTTATTCACTAGTTTCCTTACTGAAAATTCAAAACAAAACCACACTTTCAATGATTGTGACTTCCTTGTCTGTGGATGATTTGATAAGCGTGGTGCCAGTGACTATCTTTATGCTCATGCAGTGGTCAAGCGAGGCGCTCCCCCAGCCTCTGTGCACCACATCAGCGCTGCTTTATTTATTTCAGGGCATTTCTAGCAATCTGAAAGGTACTCTTATAGTTTCTTACAACTTCTACACGATCAACAAAACTGTGATGTGGAGTCAGCGGACCTCCAAACAGCCAGTGAGCATGATATGGGCCATTCTCACTATCTGGATTGTCAGCTTGCTGGTGTGCATTTTGCCTCTCTGTGGTTGGGGCACCTATGTCCCCACCTCTTGGGGTTGCCTCACAGACTACACCAGTTCCTACGTCCTGTTTTTATTCATTGTTTACTCGCTGTGTTTCTGCCTCCTCAGTGTGCTTTCTGTCCCTCTAACTTACCAACTGTTGTGCTCAGATGAGCAACAGCATCATTATGTCGATTACCAGGAAATCACCCGAAGCTATTTCACCCCTGGGACGCCCCCAGTCTGTAGCACCGCCCTATCCCCTTCTCCAGAGGACCCCGTGGATAAAACCCTGAAGCATTTCCGAAACGCCTACCCCAGCTCGGAGATGGTATTCAGGCAAAGCCCAGCTGAGAGCTGTGGGCTGGACTCCCGTTGCACAAACAGTGTGCAGAGCAGGAGCTACACTGTGGAGTTTGCTCAGAAACGATTCTCGCTGATTCTTGCGTTGACAAAAGTCATTCTCTGGCTTCCAACAATGGTAAAAAGTCAGACTTCTTTGCATATTTGTAATGATTGATTTACACAGGGACCGAGTTTGTGATATTAATTAAAACATTCATCCAGCAATTATGAGCAGCATAAATCATATCCATAGAATTCATTTCAACAGAACTGTGTTTGTGTACGTATTTATCTGGCTTTCTTCAGGATTGATACATTCATACATAATCAGTGTATTTTAAAAATGAAAAGCCAGATTCATCATTGTTTTTCCAGTTTTACATCAGTGTAACTCCACTGAACCCAGCAGAGAGCTAGGCTAATGGTAGGGCTGAATCAGGTTTTGTGTTTCAAGCAGTCTGGCAGGCATTAGGTTGACTCTGAGATCTGTGAGTTTTACTAAGGCAGATTTTTTTTCCCCTCCATCCTCACAGTTCTGAGTCACGCCCTTTGCCAGTCATCTCTGGGTAAGAAACTGAAGCTTGTCTGAGAAGTGATGAAGAATGTTTGTATCTTTGTAATTGTTGAAGCATTACTACATTTTGATGCAATGTATGGGAAGGATAAATATAACAAAGGATACTTACAAGTGAGTCCTTTGCTGGGCATGTGAACGTGTTGGGAATTGTTCAGTGTCATCCTTGTCCTATGGATGTGTATGGAGTCAGCCTCTCACTTCTTTTCATAAAGAATAAGAATTATAATGTGCATGAAGCCCAATCCTGCCTGGCACTGAGTGCCCTCAAACCCCATTGACTTTGGGAGTGGAGGATGCTCAGCGCCTCACCGGATTGGCTCAGTAATCCCTAAGAATTTCTTGGAATCTGAGCTGCTTCTTTGGCATACCTCAGGCATCAATATTTATCATTTCATTTGAAGGATAAGGCATTCTGAGAAATAGAGAGAGAGGGAGAAGGACTGTATAAGGACATTTGTCTTCTAGCATCTGTCAAAGTCACAAAGCCTAGCGGGAAATCAATGAAAATTTGTGACCTCTATTTTTGTCACATTAACAATGTGATGCTTTTGTTATTCCTGGAAATTCAGTATGTGACTGAAGTGATTTAATTTCTTAATGTTCTGCTTTTCAGATACAGATGGCTGTCCAGCACATAGTTGGTTTTCAAAGCCTTTCCTTTGAGACATTCAGTTTTCTGCTGACTTTACTAGCTGCCACGGTCACCCCTGTGTTTGTTTTGTCAGAACGCTGGATCCACCTGCCCTGTGGCTGCATCATTAACTGCAGGAGGAATGCATATGCCATTTCTTCAGAAGAAAGGAAGAGTAAGTGCAGGAGGTTAAAGGATGGGATATTGTCTCAAGTGATGTTCCATATGGCAACAGACTGTTAAAGTAAATTTTATAGTAGATTGCATAGAAAGTTGTCTGCAACAGTAATAATACTCTGCACTCCTGTAGCATATTTCATATGAGGATCTGAAAGGTTTTCATGGACATTAATTAAATAAGCCTAACAACATACCTATAAGATGACTAGAGAGGATTATTATCCCATTTTACTGTCAGGGAAATTGAGGCACAGAGAAGTTAAGTGACTTGCCCAAGACCACACAGCGAATCATTGTCAAACCTTTTAACAGAAACTATGGGTTCAAACTCACTCCTCTTCTAGCCTCTGGACAATACTCCCTCCCTAGAAAAGCACATCTGCCACAATGACATGCATTAAGAAAATACATTGACTGTGCTAAACACATTTTAAAGACAGGCAAAAACACCTCTGAATTCTGAGTGACTATGCCCTTGAATTACAGGAATTTTGTCAATGAGAGAAAAGGCCTTCGCATCCTACTGCTCACACATCCATCCACTGAGAGGCCTTCGGTGTCGACAGGACCTCACAGCCCCAGCAATGTGTTGCAATTACTTTCACGTATAATAATTATAACAGTTTTCTATATTAGCCATTCAGCAGTGACCCACAGAAAATTTAAATCAGTAGAAAAATTCTCATTGACATCAATTGGTTTTGGATTAAACTCTTGTTCCCTAGTTATACTAGTGTAACTCCATTGACTTCAGTGGGTTTACTCCTGATACTCATGGGAGTAAACGAGAGGAGAACAAGGTACATGTTCTTCAGAAAAGCACCTTTTGGCTCAAGTCATTTGTTCTCTCTGAATTTGATTCGTCTTTCAAATCCAGACCATGAACTTTTAACCACTATCCCAAGGAGAGTGACTGCAGTTTGTCAAGAAAACTATTCATTCCAGATACAGCTTTGCTCTGAATCTAGTCTAATACTTACAGAGGTAAACTTGTGATGATGGTAAAGAAACAATTGTATGATAATGTAAATAGTAGGGCTGTCAAGCAATGAAAAAAATTAATCATGATTAATTGCACTGGTAAGCAATAATAGAATACCATTTATTTAAATATTTTGGATGTTTTCTGTATTTTCAAATATATTGATTTTAATTACAACACAGAATACAAACTTACAGTGATCACTTTTTATTTATTTTAAATTACAAGTATTTGCACTGTAAAAAATCTGAAAGAAATAGTATTTTTCAGTTCATCTAATACAAGTACTGTAGTACAATCACTTTATCATGAAAGTTGAACTTACAAATATAGAATTATTACAAAAAAACTGCATTTAAAAATAAAACAATGTAAAATTTTAGAGCTTGCATATCCATTCAGTCTACTTCTTATTCAGCCAATCACTCAGACAAACAATTTTATTTATATTTGCAGGAGATAATGCTGCCTGCTTCTTGTTTACAATGGCACCTGAAAGTGAGAACAGGCACTCGCATGGTACTGTTGTAGCTGGTGTCATGGGATATTTACATGCCAGATGCACTAAAGATTCATATGTCCCTTCATGCTTCAACCACCATTCCAAGGGACATGCATCCATGCTGATGACGGGTTCTGCTTGATAATAAATCAAAGCAGTGCAGACCAACGCATGTTCATTTTCATTATCTGAGTCAGATGCCACCAGCAGAAGGTTGATTTTCTTTTTTGATGGTTCAGGTTCTGTAGTTTCTGCATCGGAGCGTTGCTCTTTTAAGACTTCTGAAAGCATGCTCCACACCTCATCCCTCTCAGATTTTGGAAGGCACTTCAGATACTTAAACCTAAGTCTCACATTGGTACCTTCTTTGTGTTTTGTCAAATCTGCAGTGAAAGTGTTCTTAAAATGAACAACATGTGCTGGGTCATCATCCGAGACTGATTTAACATGAAATATATGGCAGACTGCAGGTAAAACAGAGCTGGGGACATATAATTCTCCCCCAAGAAGTTCAGTCACAAATTTAATTAATGTACATTTTTTAATGAGTGTCATCAGCACGGAAGAATGTCTTCTGAAATGGTGGCCGAAGAATGAAGGGGCATACAAATGTTTAGCATATCTGGCATGTAAATACCTTGCAATGCCAGCTACAAAAGTGCCATGCAAATGCTTGTTCTTACTTTCTGGTGACACTGTAAATAAGAAGAGGGAGCATTATCTCCTGTAAATGTAAACGAACTTGTTAGTTTTAGCGATTAGCTGAACAGGAAGTAGGACTGAGTGGACCTGTAGGCTCTGAAGTTTTATATTGTTTTGGTTTTGAGTGCAGTTATCTAAAAAAAAATCTACATTTGTAAATTGCACTTTCACGACAAAGAGATTACACTACAGTACTTATATGAGGTGAACTGAAGAATATTTCTTTTGTTTATCATTTTTACAGTGCAAATATTTGTAATAAAAATAATTTACACTTTTATTTCAATTACAACACAGAATACAATGTATATGAAAATGTAGAAGAACATCCAAAATATTTAATAAATTTCAGTTGGTATTCTATTGTTTAACAGTGTGATTAATTTAGATTCGTTTTTTTAATTAATCATGTGAGTTAACTGTGATTAATTGACAATCCTAGTAAATAGAAATGCTTTGTTTTTAAGATGTTCATACTAAAGGCTATTCTGAATTTTTAATAGAATAATTGTTGAGTTTGTAATTTCACACTTAATGCTATCTTTTGAGAAACAGAATCTGTATGCTGAATAAAGACACTATTTTATAAATGGTTCTCTGTACTTTGTGTCTTAAAATGTTCTTAGGTAGATTTGATAGGAAGATGCCTTCATGATTTGATAAGAGACATACCTTTAATTACTGTATCTAGTAATATGAAAATGGGAATGGAGGGAGTTTATGGTAGAGGAAAGAAGTAATTAAGGGAATATGTGGCAGTAGAGCACTCTTACCTTAATTCCTGAACTACTATATCATCTAAAATAATTAGCCAGAGTACTGATGTTGGGATATAATTTTATGTGTGGAGTGTATATATCGTCTCTGTATGAAAGTAAGATGATTATGGAATTAGTTCACCTACATGATTGTCTTCTAACATAGAAATGTATTTTTCTTATTTGCCTCTTTGCACTGAAGGACAGTTCTGATTGATTCTCAGAAGTAGAACATAGGGAGGCTGTGTAATCACTGGAGGTTTTTAAGAACAGGTTAGACAAACACCTGTCAGGGATTGTCTAGATAATACTTAGTCCTGCCTCAGTGCAGAGGACCAAACTAGATAACCTGTTGAGGTCCCTTCCAGTCCTACATTTCTATTATTCTAAGCGTATTTTTCTGAAAGCATGTTATGTTATCTTTTTTGGGTTTGGGGAATTTCTCATTAGCTGATATACTGCAAAATGAACCATAATTTAGTTATTTACTTCTCGTGTAACTTTTATAAGGCTTTGCAAATCCTGTTCTTTAAAAATGATGGGTGAAACTATTCCTATTTTCTGGCAAACAACGACCTTCAAAACATAGAAATTCCAGCATGTTTTGACAAAGGAATAAATAAGCTAATTATCTGTGTGTATAGAATGCTATGGTTAATATTTAATTTTCCATAATAATTCATACCTTATAGATACCAAAAAGTCTGTTATTAAAAGTAACCAACTTGTATTTTAGTTTTAAATTTACAGATAAAATTAGGCCTTTTTAAAAATATATTTTCTAATTGTGTTTCTTGTATGTAATTTTTTAATAGTTTAATTATAGAAGCTTTTCTCTTTCTGTTTAGCAAAAAGGAGGGGTTTTGAATTCAATCTGTCATTCCAACAAGGTTCTGGAATCTACAAGATATCCCATGAAAACCACCACCATGAAGATAATGGTGATGATAACTCTATATCATATCATAACCTGATGAACTATGACTGTGAAAACACACAAGAATCTCAGAAAGATACCAACAAAATTCTTAAATCTGCCAAAATTGAGTTCAGCACCATACCCACAGAGGATAGCTCCATGTTTAAAGATTTCAACAAGGGCAAAAATATGGAGACTAAACAAGAACTTGGCAAGGACAAAAGCATGGACTGTCTTCTTTCAGACAAACTAGGAGCCTTTAAAAGAGAGGAGGTCAGAAACTTTGACAAATCAACATTTTTTGAAGCGCAGGAAAGAAGGCTTTCTCACGAGGAGAGCCGTAAGCCAGAACTCTCAGATTGGGAGTGGTGCAGGAGCAAATCTGAAAGGACTCCTCGTCAGGTAGAGCATGGTTTTGTTCTTCATTTCTTTTTTCTTCTTTTGAAGAGTTTTAAAGAGTTCTTGTATAAAATCATCTTAAAATACATTTCTGATTTTGTTGAAAAATTCCCTCCAGCTCAATTATTTGTAATAAAAATGCTAAACAGGTTCTAATTCCAGACATATAAAGCCGTATATTTTGGCAACCTCTACTCATTTCCCATCTATTTTCTAATTCTGCTCTTGGAATTGTGTCCCATTTGAACCAGTAGTCATGGATTTTCCTTATGTAAAGTGCTACATGTGTCGAGGTAGTTCACTATAATAAAAAGTTCAGTGTGAAGGGTTTTAAATGATTTTAAGTTTACATTGTGACACAATACTCCTATTAAACAAAATATCACAGTTTCAAAAGCAGTTTAAATGTGTGCCAACACTTTTTCATGCCTAAATTTTGGATGGGCAAAAATGTGTAAGCATGAAAAAATGAATATGTAGAAATACAGGAGTGAAGAACATGTGTGCAGAAATGGGTGTGCCTAACTGTAGAAGTTCAGAATACAGTAACTCCTCACTTAAAGTCATCCCAGTTAATATCATTACGTTGCTGATCAATTAGGGAACATGCTCATTTAAAGTTGAGCAATGCTCCCTTCTAACGTAGTTTGGCAGCCGCCTGCTTTGTCCACTGCTTGCAGGAAGATCAGCCCGTTGCAGCTAGCTGGTGGGGCTTAGAACCAGGATGGACCCGCTGCCCCACTATCAGTCTCCCTATCAGCTCCCCACTCCCCTAAGTTCCCTGTGCAGTAGCTGCCCAGCAGGCTATCAATTGTTGGCAGTTCAGCTGTCCTTCTCCCCACTGCCATGTGGTGCTCCTGCCTTCTGCCTTGGAGCTGCTCCCTGAGACTGCTGCTTGCTGTGGGGGAGAAGGGAGGAAGAAGGGAGCTAATGTCAGGGTGTTCCCCTCCCCCTTGCTCTTGCACTCCGCTTACCCCATCTTCCATAGAGCAGAGGGGACACACGATAGGGCTCAGGACGAAGGGAGCTTGCTGGCAGCAGCTGCAGCCTCAGCAAGCTGATCTAATTAACAAAGCAGTGTACTTAAGAGTAGAGTCAGCGTAATTAAAGGGGAAATGCGCCTCTCTCTCTCACACACACACGGTGTGTGTCTCTGTCTCTGTCTGCGATGCTGTCTCTCCTCCTTCCATTCCTGCTACCTTATAGAGTGTGAGAGTTAACCCTTGTGGGCTCAGCCAATTGCTTGTTTATTTAGCTGTAAGGCATTCCCTGAGAAATATCCCACCCTCTGACTCCTCTACCTCAACCAAGCTTCACAATCATCATCACTGTGCACCAGTATTAAATTGTTGGTTTAAAACTTATATTGTGTGTGTATGTTGGGGGGTTAGGTTCCAGGGAATTTTTTTTTCGAGACAAAAGACTATATTAATATATAATATATATTATAGTCTTTTATCTGGTGAAAAAATTTTTCGTGGAACCTAACCTCCTCATTTACATTAATTCTTATGGAGAAATTGGATTTGCTTAACATTGTTTCGCTTAAAGTCCCATTTTTCAGGAACATAACTACAAAGTTAAGTGAGGAGTTACTGTAGCTATAATATATAACAGTGATCTTAGCTGATTCACCTCTGATGTGTTAGTTCTCTAAAAAGGAAAACAAAATCAAACATATCTGAAATCTCTAAAATAAGCATTAATACATTCTGCATTTCATAATTAAACAATATATAGATGCTTTAATGTTTTGAGCTTTTGCATGTGTAGCTTTTCCTATGAGACTCTTCTGTGCATAAAAATGGATGCATTAACCACACAGAGCAAGATTATGGCCCTTGCTGTATGCTTGTACAGGAAAATAAAGGACATAAAGAACCTTCTTTTTCTCCTGCCCTTGCTACCAGGGCCGGCTCAGGCTTTTTTGCCGCCCCAAGCGGCAAAGGAAAAAAAGAAAAAGCCATGATCGGCGACACTTCGGCAGCAGCTCAACCGCGCTGCTTCATTCCTCAGCAGCAATTCGGCGGCGGGTCCTTTGGTCCAAGAGGGCCAGAGGGACTTGTCACCGAAGACCCGGACATTCCGCCCCTTCCCATTGGCTGCCCGAAGTACCTGCTTTGTTTGCTGGTGCCTGGAGCCGGTCCTGCTTGCTACCCATATTGAGGAGAACAGCTACCATCAGTTTCCTCCCACTCAGATGGGCAGAGAGTACATGGAGCCTTGGATTCCCCCCCTCAACATGCCAGCCAGTGCATCTGAGCTGGCACAGAGGGGGAAGTAAGTTGTCCCAGGAAAAGATCTGGCACTTTACTTTCCCCATGGAGAAAGAGAGGAAAGGGACTGAACTGTGACTCTGACATGAGTTGTTTTTACTCAGTGCAGACTGTCAGATGGGAATCTCTCTCATAGTAGGTGTTTTAGCAGAAAACCCAAATGAAATTTGACATCCTTTGGATGACATTCATACAACTGAGTGAAATGCAGTTGACTGTGGATTTCAATATGGGTATCAAGATTACCGTTCTTTTTGACCCAAAACATTGCAAGTCTTAGTATGATTATCCCTTTGTTTGCTTTATAACTTGTTTGGTTACTAACAATAAGCAGTGCTCAGGAACTGGTTAGTCTTCCAGAGCACTGTGGAATAACTAGTTCAAGATAAACTCCTTATATATGTCCTTAAACTGGTCTCTTATTGTCCTATCGGACTGATTCTGCTCTCACACTCAATTTACAGTGGTTTAATTTCATTGACTTTAATGTAGTTAATTATGGCTTAGACCTGAGTAACAGGGGCGTCAAGGGCATAGGATGTATGTCATGTAAAACTGGGCTGGTCCTGATCCTGCAATCTGGACTGACTCATATGACTGCAGAGAGTCTCACTGAAGTCATTCTAGTTTCTGCATGGTGACTGGGATCTGCCCATGGGGATCAGTTTGCATGATTGGGGCCTACATGCTCTCTCTTCCACACGCCCCAGCACTCATTCGTGTACTCTGTACCATGCTGATGACCTATCAAGAACTGTTGTGACATAAAATGAATACTAATCTCCTTAACCTGGTGACGTTTTGCTCTGAGAGCTCCATTCCTAATGCCACTGCACATTCTTGGGTGTTGGGGACATGGGAGTTTTTGCATTGATTTCTGACTATAATTGAGTTCAGTACCTAAAAGAATTACTGTTACTGGTGATTTGTAACAATGGCACTGATAATTTGAAATGGGATCCAAAAAAATAAGCATGGGTATAGAACAAACCTACGCCACATTAATGTCTTGTGTACTGTATCAAGGACACAGCAAACCTCAAACAGAAATGGGTACGACTATTTGATTTTCCATAATTAATGTGTTTGTTTTAGGGGGGTGGAAAGGCCTAACAAGAAGTGATGCTGAGGAAAATCACGTTGTGCCTAACAGAAGGGAGAAAATATTGTTAGCTGAGCTTATCTGTATTGAATGCAAAGATTGTTGGTAATGCAGTCAATGAGCACTTGGATTTTCTGCCTCCTAAAAGTTAATGATTATGAACTAAAGGCCAAATACTGGCTTCAGGATACATACAACCCTCAACAGCTATAACTAGAATGGAACCTATAGTGAGCAAGTGTCACGCCTCAATCCTGTCTCTCCCATTACTGTTGAGTTTACAGTCCAGAGACTCTTTACGTGTTGAGCTGTGGAAAACATTCCAGGACTGGTTTTAGGAGTGATAAAGGGTAATGCATGTGTTGTTATTGCACAGCCCTATGATCTGCCCATAGCTTGCATATGCCTTCTCTAGCTCAGAGTGTTCATGCTTCTGCACACGATTTTTGGCCTGCCTTAAATAATGCCAATAATGCTATTTTAATAAACATGAATGTGTCCCCATTTTCAAGATAAACCCCATGGAGACTATTTGAGGGGAGCATTACCTACCTTGTTCTGTGTCTGATAGTCTAATCACTGCTGTAAATTGGTTCTGAGATGCTTTTAAATATCAGTTTTGCCTACGCACTTTCAGATGTCACCAGGCTCCTTCGGTTAAATTCTGAAGGATGTGATCTGAAAATGAGATGTCCAAGAACAAACAGGGGCACACAGGCAAAAGAATGTAATGCAAACACTAATACAGAGCTTTCTCGATTATTGAATTACTGGTCAATTTGATCCTTCATTTTATTTGATTGAAACCTCAGGAATCAGGTCACTTGTTTTGTAAATAAAATTTCTGACCTTGATTCTGATTGCATTTGACACTAAGGAGTGTTTAATTAATTCATTGGCCATAGGAAAAATGCCATTTCGTCAATATGGTAGTCTCCTACTGGCTTTTATACAGGATTATAACACTGAAGAAAAACAAGAATCTCTCTCCTTAAATGAACAAGGAAAATATTACACATAAAATGGAAGACTAGAATGCTCAAGAAAGATGGTTAAAATTAAAAAAGCTGTGTAATTGCATCAGTGACATTATAGGACACTACTGGGCTGTGTGAATTATTATAGGTCCACTGCCCTCCAGTGGTCACACATATAAAACAATCAGTAGCTTATACAAGTGATAGGAGAAAGTGGAAGACTCTGTAAGCTCCTGGAACACATTTCCAGGGAAGGTGATGCCTTCTTGCTAGGAAGGAGCATGTTTTGCCATATTGCTTCCTGTCTGAGAGTGGAAGGCATCACATTTCCACCATTTAAGTGCATGTTATCAGACAAGAATGCTATCAGTTCTGTCATATTGTTTTCCTTATGACCGATCGATGCTGTGCACCAGTTTCAAGGTCTGGATACAAGATGAGAGAAAAGCAACACGGGGGAGAGAGGGAAAGGGGAGTACGCTCACATACCCATGTTACTTAGAGCAAAATAGTTGTAAGTCCACTTTGTTAAATGGTAATTCTGAGGAGCCAGTTAAAAAAGCACTGTTTAAATGCAGCATAGAAATCAAGAATGCACTTCTCTAACCCAACTTACCTCCTTTTTCCAGTCTACCTTTTAGGGAGACCATTAATTAATCTCCCACCCTCATTCTCCTTCACCCAACTAATTGCAGTCAGCCAGTTCTAGTGATTACATAACTGCTCTTTAACAGCACAGAAATAAATGATTACTACAAAGGAGCAGGGTATGAAGTGTTTTGTTTTCACACCCAGGTTCAAAACCCTGTGGTCGCTCTATCGTAACCTCTAATGTTTTGGGCTAGCCCTGCTGATTATGTATTGCAGTACATTTTATATGGGCTCCCATCAAAATGAACATGGAGTAGATTTCACTGGGTCCCTTCACAGACTGTTGTCTCGCTCTGTCTTTGAGAGTTGGCCCACATGCTACTGTACCAGTTTGGGGTCTAATACAGGAGTGAGCAAACTTTTTGGCCCGAGGACCACATCTGGATGGAGAAATTGTATGCAGGGCCATGAATGTAGGGCGGGGGCGGGGGTTGGAATGCGAGGTGTGGGAGGGGGTGTGGTGTGCAGGAAGGGGCTCAGGGCAGGGCATTGGGGTGCAGGAGGGGTGCAGCAGGGGGCTCAAGGCAGGGGTTGGGGGATCAGGGCAGGGGGTTGGAATGAGAGATGCAGAAGGGGTTCAGTGTGTTTGCTCTGGCCCGGCATCGCTTACTTCGAGTGGCTCCAGGGTGGCAGCGGCTCCCTGCTTGCCCTGACCCTGCACCACTTCCGGAAGTGGCTAGCATGTCCGGCAGTAGCTCCTGGGGGTGGGGTGGGGCAGGCAGCTCCCCCATGCACTGCCCTCACCTGCGAGTGCCACCTTGAAGTTCCCACTGGTTGAGGTTCCCCGTTTCCAGCCAATGGGAGCTGTGGGGCAGTACCTGCAGGTGAGGGCAGCGCATGGAGCCCTCTCTAACCTCCCCTCCTGGGGCCAGAGGGACATGGGGCCGGCCGCTTCTGAAAGCAGCGTGGGGCCAGGGTAGGCAAGGAGCCTCCCGTAGCCCTGCTGCGCCCCAGGGCTGCCAATCCCACAGGCCAGATCAAAAGCCCTGATGGGCCGGATCTGGCCTGCAGGCCATAGTTTGCCGTCCCCTGGTCTAATATATAGTATTCTAGTCAGAGCCTAGTCCAGATGTTAGACCAAACTCCTCTCTGGTGTAACTCATTTTCTCTTCAGTGCAGTTACCTCAGAGTTTACTCTGATGGGTGCATTTCACCAGTGCATTGCAACAGCTTTATATTGCTGTAACGTCACTTATTTCTCTTTGTCACAGCTATGTTTGCTGCATGCATTTTCTATGCCATTTTGTGTGAGGATCATTGTTCTTTGAGCAACATTCACAGAATTATAGAATCAACATAATGCTGCTAGAACTATGGGTTGAGCTTCAACAATTCTCTTTACTGCATGTGTAGGCTATCAGCTCTTTGGGACCTACCCTGTGATATTTTTTATGAGCAGTCATGGCACAAATAGTCCTCGTGAAGTCAAGCAGTCACTGTTAGTATTCATGTAAGACTGCAGGTTTGGGCCCCTTACTTAGCTTAACACTACTTGCTGGGTGCAAGGAAGCAAGTCTGAGAGAGCAGGGAATGAAAATGTCTGACAGAACATGAAAAGCTGCTTCTTCCATTTCTAAGCCTTCCAGGACAGACAGTGTCAGCTAGAACTAAACTCATCATTGCTTTTTTATGAAAAGTATAATATGCTCCCATTTCCAGTCAAAGCCACTCTTCCTTTTTATAGGGTTTAGTTCAGGTATATTGGGAATTAGATTTGCAGGCTGCCTGAATTATTGTGAATTTTTGTTACTTTAAATTTAATCATGAAGGCTGAGATTTCAAAGCTATCTATGGGATGTAGATGCACGGTTCCTATTGAAACAGATGGGAGTTGCCCACCTAAATCCGTTGGCAGCTTTGAAAATCTCAGTGGAATTGTGTTTTCTCTGATAGATGGTTCTTTAAAAATAATATTTACAAATGTTCCCCATAGTGTTTATTTTGATCATGTCCATGTTTGTTTGTACAAACGTTCGGGGAATGGCTGTTTTCCCTCCAAATACTTGGATGCATATCTGAACAAGGCTGTTCACTACTGGGTACTCATCACTCATTATTTTCTGGCTTTGAAAGTTCCCCTTGACCAATCACGGAGCAGAAATAGTATCATAGTAAAAGAGCCTATATTGTCAATAACTTAGTTATGACTAAGAAGCAGACCAGGTGTAGCTCTGTATTGGAACTCATAAATGCAATAAATCACAATGGTTACTTTAAAAATAAAATTGGGAAATTAAGGTAGGAAGCAGTTCCTGTTTACTTGCTACTTTGTTTAGTAACTGCTTGATAAAGTTTGTGAAACCCTGGAATGTCAGAGTCGTTGGGAGGTAGAATACAAGGTCTGGTAAACACGAGGTCAGCTCCTTAGCTAGTGTAAATGGAGCTATTAACAAGAAGACTTCCCCACTTAGTGTGGCAGCCTTGATAGCTATAGGCTGAGAATGAAGTAGTCAATTATGCTTCTGCCAGGCAAAATACAGGTGTTGGAAAGTTAAGGATCTCCAGCTTTACAAAAATGTAAGATATAGGACATAAACACTTAGAGTTGGAGATCCAGATCCAAGTAGCTGTGATGGGAAGGGAGAAGAGCTTTAGTCTCAGCCTGGAGGCGTGCGGATTACAGAAGCTGGAGTGGCTATTATGTGCCCTTTCTGCAAAGGGAGGCTGAGAGGAGCTGTGTAGTGGCAGATACTTTGGAGTCTCTGAGTTGCCATAATCCCAGTCTGACCCATATGCTGCATGCTGGCAAATAGGGAGTCACCCTGGTTCTCAGTTCCATACTGCACAGGAGATGTGAGCCTACTGCATTTCTTTGCCCCTGACTTGCATATCAGAACTGAATCACTTTTGGAGCTATGGAGGAGGAGAAGCAGAATTTGTCCCTAAGATGCACATCATCAAAATAATCTTAAAATATCTTCATATTTTCAAATAGACTTAGGGCAGCAAACTTCTGTTGTGGAACACCTAAATCCTGCAGGAATGCAATCTTTTAGAAGCTATAGATAGCAGCTGCTCCTCTCCTTTTTCTGTATTGTGTCTGTTTAGCATGTGGGCATCTGCAACAGGATAGTCTCATCTGTTTGTAAAAGATCCAGCACCCTGTTTGTTGGTGCCATATAAATAACAGTAATACAATATTCACTTGCTCCTTTTTGGTCAAATCAGCACCAGGTGGCATAACTAGTCCCCTGAGAGGCAAGCAGAGGAGGACTCAAAATTAAATCTACTGCTGGCTCAGGCTCAGAGACCTGTGGGCAGTTCTACTCACAGATTTCCGTCGGGAAATTTAACCACAGATTTAATTTTTAAAAATTAATTTTCTATTCAGTCACAATAGAGAGAAATAGAACAATTTCCTTGGCCATTCTTCTGGTTTCTTTAAATGCCATATTTATACAGAGCTCCATTTCTGGAAACACCCTACTCTGAGTGGCCCATTGACCTCAGTGGAACTGCTTGTGGAGCAAGGAACTATACAGAATGAGTGGGGGGGTCAGAATGTGGTTCACTGTGGTTAAGAAATGAGTGGAAGTTATCAGCATGGTAAACTAAATGCCAAACTGATTAATGAGAACATGCATATCTTGTAACACTAGTTCATATTTTATCTATATTTAGATTGGCATGTGCTCCTATTTGTCACTTCTCATCTATTTATATACTCCGACACCTCTCTATCCTTTTCTCCCTTCCTCCTCAAGTTCCTTCCTTGCTCCTCTGTCCCCATCTAGTAGATTTGCTTGACTATCTTTTTGCCCCAAAAGCTATGTTTCTGCCTCTGTTTTAACTATGGTAAAATATTAACACAAAAATAAAGCTTCTGTATTTTTTTTTTCTGCAGAGCAAGCAAGGTCTCTGCTGAAAAGATGTGGGTAGAGGCAGAATTAACAGATGCAGTGTTTTGTACTAAATCACAGTGTAGGTGAATCAAAGCTATCGAGGGATATTTTGCTTCTCCCATTAATGTTAATAGAAGTTAAGAGGCTAAATCGACACACGGTACTTCTAAAACTGTCTAGTACATTTTCTTCCAGGTCTGTTCCAACACAATGTGTGTTCAGAGCTCATGCTGGTGGTTATATGCAGTATTCGCTTAGTCACTAGGTAACTCCAGTCTCATACATTCTAAAATCTTCCTTTTTGACAGGAAAATAATTCATTTTATGAGACACAGTGTACCTTTCCCTCATCATCAAACTTACAGATGTTGAGAAAGGTGTTCTTCTGTACTGCCAGATTTTCTATCTAAAAACGCTGTAGGGAAAGTGCACTGAGATGGGAGCCAGGAGTTCTGATTTCACCTCGGTGTCACTTCAGGCACAGCTGAGAATAGCATCTGGGTCTCTGACATGACAGAATCAAGTTTTATCCATTCAGCTACATTGCATGTCAGAATGAATGTGCAAAATCTATGGTTATCCTGTCTGTAGTCATTGTGCTACCCATTAGACACACTCCTTCCCAAAGACGGACGTAAAACCCGGGATTCCGGGTCTCCAGTAGACTACTATTGTCTAGCAAATAGTTTTGTAATCCACTAGTCAAGTTTGTGTTGAGTCCCCCTCTACAGAGTGGTCCACTTAGGGGATAACAATTGCTCCTTTAGCTTAGCTAGTAAATATGTGTGCTGGAGATCTCAGAATATGGAGTTCAAACTCAGCTGATAACCCCTGTGAGGGAATTCTTATTTCTGCACATGATGGAATTGGGCTTTCTAGTTTTTTTAAAAAGCTAATTCACACAGTGAGACAGCATCCTTTTGATAGTTGCATGCCATTATCTATCATTGCGTATGGTACAGATGTTAAGGGCATTTCAGTCCTTTTGTCACATTTTGTGTCATACAGGTTTGAAGGTTGAGAGTTAGACTGTCTGACCTTGTTCTGAAAACACCAGGGGAAAGAAGAGAGGGGAAGCAAAACTTAAAAATAAATAGTGCTTAAAAGTAAAACTGGCTCAAGGGAACAAATGCAATAATCCAGTAGCTGAGGATAAGTAGTTTGGGGTAGTGGTGGGGGTTTGAAGGTCAGAGATTTCCAGGGATGTTGGAAAAATTTGTATAGTCAGGGTGCTGAGAGCCATTGAACCAAACTGTAAACCCTGTATATGATTGACAACACTTCAAGGTGGGGGTGCGGCAGCACCCCTAGTTCCAGCACCTGTGGAGATTTCTGATCTGCTTAGGCAGCTCTGAACAATGCAAACTTTTTCAAAATTAGAAAAATTATTTTACTGAAGCTGGTGAATAATGACTGTCTGCCAAAAAACAACTAAGGTCCAAATTTTGCAGTTCTTGGCCAGGCAAAACTCCCATGTTACCAGGGCCAGCTCCAGGCCCCAGCGCGCCAAGCGCATGCTTGGGGCGGCATGCCACGGGGGGCGCTCTGCTGGTTGCCGGGAGGGCGGCAGGCAGCTCCGGTGGACCTCCCACAGGTGTGCCTGCAGGAGGTCCATCGGAGCCGCGGGACCAGCGAGTGGCAGAGCGTCCCCCACGGCATGCCGCCATGCTTGGGGCGGCGAAATGGCTAGAGCTTGCCTTGCATGTTACCTAGCAGTAATTTTGTCTCAGTAAAGGATTCATCCCAAAGCTTTCACAGTTAGAACAGTCATTGCTTACTTTATTCTTGGTCAGAGTTTGGGAAAAATTCTACTACTGCTTCACGTGGACATAACTTGTAAAGAGACTGAACATTCTTCAGGGTACTCTACTGTTCCCCAAGGTAGATCATTCCTGAAGAGGAGTGGGGTAGGGTCTCAGACTGTGTGTAATGCTCACTTACCTGAAATGATTCAAGAAAATAGGAAAGGCATAAATAATCCTCTCTTACAACTGCCTCCTCACCTTGCTTGCTGACTCACTCTTCATTATCCAGCGATGCACATGTAAGGGTGCCCATTTTAATTTGTATCTTAGAAAGCAGCATTGTCCTTTTTTTGTTATTTTAAGACCCTTAAAGAAAAATTTAAAGGGCACCAATCATTTTCATTTAATGTTTTCAAGAAATAGGTTCCAAGAGACTGTATGTTGGACCTCTAGACAGTATGTTGGAGCCTTGGATATGTAGGAGTCTGTTGCCTGATTGTCTTCTCACTTTTTAAAAGTAATAAATCAAAAATAACTCCACTGATGTCAATGAGTTACTCCAGGGCTGCCTGGTGGGGGGGCAAGTGGGGCAATTTGCCCCATGCCCCGGGCCCCACAGGGGCCCCCATGGGAATATAGTATTCTATAGTATTGGAACTTTTTTTAATGGAAGGGGCCCCTAAAATTGCTTTGCCCCAGGTCCCCTGAATCCTCTGGGCAGCCCTGAGTTACTCCACTATAAAACTGGTGTCATAGGGTAATGAGGCCCTCTGTCTTATATATCCACACACTAGCTCCTGTGAATGGGTATTGGAAAAGAGAAGTGTTCAAAACAAAAAAGGCTTAGAAAAATTATATTTGTCACTTGCTAACTCTTCAGCTGCAGTTAAAAGAAATATCTTTAACATTTTATGAAACCTTGTGGGTTTTTTTCTCTCTTAGAAAACATAGTGGGTTGAACAGTGGGTGCCTATGTGATAATGTATCACTTTTCCCTCCAGCTAGGTGCCTTTAGGCAGCAGAAATCTGTCAGAACCCTGAGAATCTAATATATTACTTTATAGGCTTTACTGATTTTTCTCCTGACTTGATATCTCATGTACTGGCTGCCTGAAGCAAACTCTTTCAAGAGGCTCTTACATATATAGGTCTTATTTATGTGCACTGCAAATAGAAGGAATGAAAGGATTTGTAGTTTATTTTCCTTAGCTGGACTGAATGTTATATCAGCTCACCTGTTTGCAGTTGAAGATGTTTCACACTGACTCATAGTCAGGGCCAGCTCCATCTTTTTTGCCTCCCCAAGGGGCTGAGGGCGCCACCCGCCACCGAATTTCTGCCGAAGACCCAGACATGCCGCCCCTATCCATTGGCCGCCCCAAGCACCTGCTTCCTTTGCTGGTGCCTGGAGCCGGCCCTGCTCATGGTGATAAATACAGAATTAGATAGTGATCTCTGCATAGAATCATGCGTGCTATAGGTTGCCTACCCCTAGTCTACAGCCAAACTCTAAGATACAACCACATTTGTTCTGATCCCTCAGACAGAGACAAACACCTACAGGATCTCTATCAAGCATTCTTAAAACTACAATACCCACCTGCTGAAGTGAAGAAACAGATTGACAGAGACAGAAGGATTCCCAGAAGTCACCTACTACAAGACAGGCTCAACAAAGAAAATAACAGAATGCCACTAGCCGTTACCACTAGCCCCCAACTAAAATCTCTCCAGTGCATCATCAAGGTTCTACAACCTATCCTGAAGGACGATCCCTCACTCTCACAGACCTTGGGAGACAGACCAGTCCTTGCTTACAGACAGCTCCCTAACCTGAAGCAAATACTCAGCAGCAACTACACAACAAAAACACCAACCCAGTAACCAAGCCCTGCTACAAACCCTGGTGCCAACTTTGTTCACATATCTATTCAAGGGACACCATCGTAGGACCTAACCATATCAGCCACACCATCAGGGGCTTGTTCACCTGCACATCTAACAATGTGATATATGCCATCGTGTGCCAACAATGCCCCTCAGCCATGTACATTGGCCAAATGGAACAGTATCTAAGCAAAAGAATAAATGGACACAAATCTGACATCAGGAATCATAACATTCAAAAACCAGTAGGAGAACACTTCAGTTTCTCTGGTCAGGTCCTGCTCCAGGCACCAGCTCAGCAAGCAGGTGCTTGGGACGGCCAAGGGGAAGGGGCGGCACGTCAGGATCTTCGGGGACAGGTCCCTTGGTCCCTCTCAGAGGGAGGGACCTGCCGCCGAATTACCGTTGAAGAAGAAAACAGTGTGGTGGAGCTGCCACTGATCGCGATTGCGGCATTTATGTTTTTGCTTTTTTTTTTTCGCCGCTTGGGGTGGCAAAAACCCTGGAGCCGGCCCTGTCTCTGATCACTCAATAACAGACCTAAAAGTGGCAATTCTTCAACAAAAAATCTTCAAAAACAGACTCCAACTTGAAGCTGCAGAACTGGAATTAATTTGCAAACTGGATACCATCAGATTAGGCCTGAATAAAGACTGAGAGTGGTTGGGTCATTACAAAACCTAAACCTAATTTCCCCAATACTGATTTCTCCCTACTGTTACTCACACCTTCTTGTTAACTGTCTGTAATGGGCCATTGTCTTACCACTTCAATAGTTATTTTTCCTCCCTGGGTATCCTGCTGTTAATTGATTTATCTTGTTAGACTGACCTCACAATTGGTAAATCACCCCCATCCTTTCATGTATTTATACCTGCTCCTGTATTTTTCACTCCATGCATCTGATGAAGTGGGTTCTAGCCCACAAAAGCTTATGCCCAAATACATTTGTTAATCTCTAAGATGCCACAAGGATTGCTCGTCATTTTTGCAGATACAGACTAACACGACTACCACTCTGAAACCTGTCACCATGCAAGGCACTTCTTTTGAACAGTGTCTGTTGCTCCTTTTTATATGAATTTGCTCCAAGTACAGATCTGGACAGATTGCCATTGTCCTACCCAATTGCTGGTTTCCAAGTCACTTGGGGTGACCTCATCTCTTCCTTTAACTATCAGCCTCTAAATTTACTGCAGTCAGCCTTCCAAAGGCCAAATTACTTCAGTAATAAATGTTACTGCAGTTAATTTTTATTTTAGGGGATCTGAAGACTGTCTATTTTAAAGTAAACAGAAAAAACATTGTGCATGAAAAGCAACAATGAAGGCATCAGTGGAAACATTCTAAAAATATAGTTCAGCTATAGTCTGCATTCCTTTAAAGTTATTAGGCGCGCAAACCCCTTAGAGTAGAGATGGGCAAAACCAAGACCCACAGGCCAGCCGGCCTGCAGGACCCTCGTGCCCAACCCCTGAGCTCCTGACCCGGGAGGCTCGCCCCCAGCCCATCCCCCACTGTTCCTCCTTCTCCGCAGCCTCAGCTCGCCCTGCTGCCAGCGCAATGCTCTGGGCAGCAGGGCTGCAAGCTCCTGCGGCACCGCAGCTGCAGAGCCCAGCCTGATACGGTGCTCTGTGCTGTGCGGTGGCATAGCTGGCTCCAGCCAGGCGGCGTGGCTGTGGCTCCAGCCATCGGTGCTCCAGGCAGTGCAGGAAAGAGGCGGGGTGGATAGAGGGCAGGGGAGTTCAGGGGTGATGGTCAGGGGTGGGGTGTGGATAGGGGTCAGGGCAGGGAACAGAGGGGTTGAATGGGGGTAGGGTTCTGGGGCCGTCAGGGGACAGGGAATGGGAGTGGATGGGGTAGGGGTCCCAGGACGGTCATCAAGGAACAGGGGAGTTGGATGGGGCAGGAGTCCCAAGGGGGCCGTTGGGGGCGAGAAGCAGGGGGGGGCAGATAGGGGGCGGGGGCCGGGCCACGCATGGCTGTTTGGGAAGGCACAGCCTCCCCTAACGGGCCCTCCATACACTTTCGGAAACCTGATGTGGCTCTCAGGCCAAAAAGTTTGCCTGCCCCTGTCTTAGAGGTTTACTCAATTTTACTGTTATTTTGCCACTAGGGGAAGCAGACAGGGCACTGGCCTAGGAGATCAGGGTTCTATTCCTGGCTTTGCTGCTGGGTGACATTGGGTGTGTCACTTCACCTTTGTGTGCCTCAGTTTTCCCATTGTAAAATGGGGATAAGAGTGATCTCCTTTATAAAGTATTCTGACATCTAGGAAGGAAAAGCACTACAGAGCTTTTATTATTAAGGAGTAGACTCTTTGGGTTTTGCTATGGACTTCAATGGGGCAAGGATTTCACCCTCTGTGTTTAAGTTTATAACTAGCTTTTTGTTGAAAACCTCTTTTTAGCCCTCTGTCAGGGTATAGTACCTGTCTAGGTCCCAAGAGGGGCAAAGGTGACAGGGTCAGAAAGCCCTGGAGCTCCAGACCAGCAAAGCAAGGGTTAACCAGCAGAGCTAGGAAACAACTGTATACAAGGAGGTACAAGTCAACAACAGCTGTTGAAAGTGAGGAAGCAATTTGGGATGACAGGCCAAGCCGAGCTCTATTTCTCACAAGGTTACTGCTTCTATGGACTTGTCTACACAGGGTTACTCAGAAAATTAATCCGAATAAATTAAGGGTGCAAATTTAAAGTGGATTACTTAAATTGCATTAAGTGTCTGTGTGGTTGTTCTTATTCAGAATTAAAGTGGCATTAAATTCAATTAAGCCTAATTTACTTCCACAGTTAAAAGATTTTGAGTTTCTTGTAGCATGCCTCAGATCTTTTCTTGAAGGAGGAGAAGGAACACCAAAGAAGTGTTCCTAACAAGTGTGCTTCCAAGTCTGGCTTTATTTTTTGTTTTGAGGAATAAAGAATCTTTACCAGGTTGTTTTCTAGCATCTTGCTATTCCCAAGTTACTTAATGCTGGTCATAGGTGAAAATCTTCCTACATTATTTTGACTGTGGCTGTCTGCAGGCTAGCTACAAACTTTACTCTGTTCATGTGGCTTTGAAGAGAGAGAAGAAGTGATCTTGTAGGAAACAAATCCCAGGGGCTATTTAGATATGAGACTACGATGTCAAAGAACAGGGTAGATCACAAGAAATGTCTGATATGTGGCCTTCTCCAGAGGAGAATGTTGGTTTGTAATGTGATAAAGTATTGATGAGAAACCATTCTAATTTAGCTGAAGTCGGTGGAGTTACTGTAGATTTACATTTGTGTAACTGAGATCTTAGTCCAGTTCTACATGAAGCCACTTCTAAAGAGTCCCTGTTTAGTATCTTCCAGTCTCATTGCATGATTCTCCAGTCAGAAACAGTTATTCAAACCCATGCTGATAAGTATGGTACAGAGCACTCCCACCTCTCCGGATTGAGAATCCTCATACTTGCAGTGTTCCTGCTTTCTGCAGAAATCAAACACTGGACTGACAAACCGTGATGTGATCTCTGATCCAGTGTGAAGCAATGTCCCTGGTTCCCCAATGTTTACAGTTGTGTGAATAAATATTTATGGTAGCCAGGCCTTCTCCCCTCCTATTGTGCGTAGATATGCAAAGGTCCTCAGAATGAGGATGATAAATGCAGACCATAGATGCACAGTACATAATGAGGATAAAACAATTTCATTCTTAATGCTGAATAATTTTTGCCTTTAATATTTTAATGTCTTCTTCTGTTTCTAAACAAATTGCAGTTTCTAGCCCTCAAGGTTGTAGAGAAAAAGCTTGAAAACATGAACCTAAAGGTTCCCAAACCAGAAGAAAAATAAGAAGAATCCAGAAAGTAATTTTCTTAATCTCAGATTCTTATGCAAACACCATGACTGGAGAGAGAGAATAATTCATAATTTTTTGAATGCTTGGGGCTGGCAATATAGCTGCAGTCATTTTTGTCTCACTATTTCACTGTGTTGGAAATTACTTGAACTATCGTTCAACCTCTGTTTTGTTGCAGAGCACTTTTTCTCTGCTTTTAGCACAAGGCAGATGCTAACACAAGTATTATCAGGCTGAAGACATACTCTCGAAGCAGATTTGACTTTCTTCTCTGGATAGAGTATATTAATAATCAGGGCCGGTGCAACCATTTAGGCAAACTAGGCGGCCGCCTAGGGCACCTAGTGGTTGGGGGCGCCTAAAAGCCCCCTCAGGCGAGGAGGTGGAGGTGAGCTGAGTGGGGGGACGCGCGGAGAGGGTTGCCCGCAATAACGGGGGGGGCGCACAGGGGAACCGCTCGCTGCCCCAGCTCACCTCCGCTCTGCCTCCTCCGCTGGGCACACAGCCCAGCTCTAAGTCTCCTCCAATCAGCGCCACAAGCCTGGGCGGGGAGGAGAATTAGAGCAGCGCCAGTGTGCTCAGGGGAGGAGGCGGAGTGAGGTGAGCTGGGGCAGGGTTAGCTTCCACAGGAGGTCTCCCCAGGCAGGGTTAGCTGCCGGGGGAAGAGGGGAAGTCTCCCGAGGCAGGGTTAGCTGCCGAGGGGGAGGGAAGTCTCCCCAGGCAGGGTTAGCTGCCGGGGGCGTGGGAAGTCTCCCCAGGCAGGGTTAGTTGCCATGGGGGAATGGGGGGGAGAGGGGTTAGCTGTCGTGGTGGAGGGGATAGATGCTGCGGGGGGGGCTCCCCACGTGGGGGCTGAGTTAGCTGCTGTGGGGGAGGCGGGGTTAGCTGTGGGGGGGTGCAAGGTGGAAGTTTCGCCTAGGACGCGAAACTTCCTTGCGCCAGCCTTATTAATAATCAATAAGGACATACAGGGATTGGAGCTGGATTTCTTCCTTTGCCACTATGTGGTTCCTGCTAACAAATCTTTCCTTAAACGCTTCTTAGTAGGAGTTAAGCATGTGCTTAAATGACTGCACAGGGTGCAAGGCATTGGAGACTCATATTCACTGAGTTCATGTTCCTCATGTGTGAACAGAATGAGGTCAGTTGTGTTCCGTACAAAATGTCAAATATGCATAGAAAATTTCCCTGGTGAAATTGAGGTATACTAATAAATCATTCTCAAACAACACTTTTTGCCTCATTTTCTAGGCTCCCGCTAGCGAAATAAATACTTCATCTCCTCCCAACCCACACTTCTAAACAAAAATATTTTGCACCTGCAATATAATTCACACAAGAAGCAGAATACATAATTGATTATAGTGAGATCTAACTGAGGAGCACATTAATTGCTTCACTATGAGGGTGCTCAGCAACATCTATTGAAATCAATGGGAGTTAAAGGCATACGGTACCTTTTTAGCTGGTGCCTGACACTTTGCAGGAGCAAGCTGTATTTCAGCAGGTGGTGATGTTATGACTTCCCTTAACTATGTACTTGCAAGTTACAATCACTTTATTACTCTTTCATGGGTGCATAACCAACATTTCTTGCAAAACTGGATCAAGAAGTTTTTGCCAGTTTACAAAGGGAAATACAGAAGAAGATTCTAAAACTTTTTTTTTCCCCCACAGATCCATCAGTTTCTACTCAGACAACATTTCTAGTGAGTTCGGACTGCAGAGAGACTACCAGAGTAGGCTCCATAAATAGAGCTTGATTATAACAAGAATTGCAGTTTATGCATCCGGATGCATTCAAACAATCTGAGACTCTGGGGTTTATATTGCAGCCCTTTCTCTTGTGAGTAGTGCCATTGATTTCAGTGAAGTTACTTATGTGTCTGGCAGCAGAACTTCCCATTTAATTTAGTTTCACTGTAAACAAGCTATATGCTGCACACAACCAGGATTCTTTCTATCTTGGCCTCCCTTGGATAAGACATGGCCCTGGACTCTTTCCTGCACTGTGATCTGCTCAGCACAGGAGCAAGAGGAAGCCATCAGAGAGTGAGCTATGCCTCTGTGTTTCTCACTGTGAATCTGAAGCAGTCCTGGACTGTTGGTGTTACAACAGCTCTAACTTACACCAACAGCTTGGCCATGTACCAGTTGACTATATTGATAGACCACAGCTGCCCCCCGTTTTCACTCCCTCTGCCATGGGTCCTTGGCCAGGTGGGCATAGGAGCTGGCTATGCCTCTCTGCACCAGCTGAGAGCTCCACAACATGGGGGAATTCTCAGCTGGTGAGCTTGGCTCAGATTCTGCCTAAGCAGCACAAAGTAGCCAGAAGAGGAGGGAGAATCTAGCTCACTCTGTATGTACGAGTGGGGGGAGGGTCATAGTTGCCTCATACAGGGAGAAATATTTTCAATTCTCCACAAACATGATAGGCTACAGTGTGAGACTTACAGTAACAAAAAAGGATTTGCTGCAGTGATTCTGCAGAGATTCCTTTGCTCAGAATGACTGCCACTGAGGTATGAATGATGTATGTGAGGTATGAATACATGTGTTATTTATTCCACTGTACCTTTTCGTTTCTCCTTGTTAAAAAATGAATGTACTGATATATGTAGTCCTCCAGTGAAAACGATGTCCTAGATTCCAACAGACAGGATTACCTACAGCTATCCAGACAGGAATTCATGCAGATGAAAAGCTCTGTGGTGAGACATGATGGAAATGCACACTGTTCACACAGTAAAAAATAGAAAATAAAGGGCTTGATTCTGCATACACACTGTGTGCAAGGAACTCTTAGGGAAGTTAGTGCAACTTGTGCACATGGAATTGGGCCCCGAATCTTTACTTTTTACTAAATTGCATTTTTCTGGCATGGCATCACAGATCCAGAAATAATACATTTAAACAGCTTTTAAAATATTAACAATTTTTTATTTTTTTCAGATTGAAGCACTTACATTTTAGTGGAAAACAAAATTGACCTATGTAAGGTGCACTGTACATACTGCTAGTTAAATTCTTCTTTGTGAAGCAAGGACCAGATCCTAGGCCCCATTCTACAGCTCTCATGAGACGCTACGCTGTACGTGTCTGATCCTCAAAGGCCTGAGCATCCTTTGCTCCCATCAGTTACAGTGGGAGCTGAAGGTGATGAGAAGCTCTTGAAAGAGCTACTCGTTATCACACAGGACTAGGTTTTCTAAAGTGAATTCAAGTGTCCATTTGGCCTGAAGAGTTACAATAAAAAAAGACTGGTAGTGGCAGCATTTTGTTAATAACACATGCAGATCAGACTTCTGTGGCCTGCCTCCTTGAAACTATAACAACTCATGGTAGAACCAACACAATGTTAGACTTAAAGAATTTGTAAGCAATATTCTAAATCTTACTCTAGCAGATTATGCTCTTTAATATGTGAATCTAATATGTAGCTGGACTGCCTGTATATCATGGATACTAAAAAGCATTTTCACTCGAAAGAGGGAGCTTTTTTTTATTTCTAATAGCTGTTCGCCCCTATGCAAATGCATAATTCCCTGCTGCATTCAAATGGATGATGCATTAATTCAAGACATCTTCAAAATTCTGACTCTCTGAAGATGATCTAGAGAATCAGACTATCAGTAGGCTTCCTGTTCCTTAGTTAAAGAACCTTTATAATTATGCTTTTAAAAGAGGAGATGTAGTATATACTGTGTGGGAGGAGTCTGAATTTTAAATTTATTTTAGAAATCATATTTTTAAGTGTACTATTGTAACGTAAGGGGCAGGAGGGAAGAAATGTTGAAAGAGACAAAGAGATGGAGTCTTCCTCCAAAAACAGTTTGGGCTTGTGAAGAGTGCCATTGTAGGTTATTCAAAAAGAGAACAGTGGATCGCTTTCTAATTTAATTGTATTAAAAAAGAATCATATCCCTGCTACAATTGCAGATACCATTGTTTCACTTAGAGAACACAATGAGAGTGGTAAATGAACCTGACTAAAATAAATGGGAGTCCATCACTGAATTACTCAGACAGCTTCCTGTTTTTAATGTTCTTAAATTAAAATTGCATTAAAAGATTTATAATCAAAACATAAAATTAGGTTTACAAAGAAATAGAAGGCAAAATTCTGCCTCACAGAATGTTTTGGGACAGAAGTCGTACTCCAAATGCGGTACTTAATATTGGATTAGTTAGAGGTGCTGAAGTAGAAATAGTAGACCCATAATGGACATCTTTAAATAAATAAAATGAACAGCCAGCTCTGAAACACCACCACCTTGTAGACATACAATGACGAGACACACTATTTAATGTTACATACTTGTAGGCAAACAATACCTTATTTTATAAAGATAATCAAGCTTAATAGACTCTAAGGTCACACTTTGCTCTTATTCATACCAGTTTACATCCAAAGTAACTCTACAGAAGTCAGTGGAGTTACTCCAAGTTTACATGGGTGTAGACAAGACCTGTATCCAGTCTTCTCTCTTGCAGAATTAACCAAGTTCTTCCTGTTCCAAATCTATTCTCCCTTATATTAAATATGATATATGAGATACAGTTCCTACTTAAGCTATTTCATTCATGCATGAGATTTGCAACACAAGCAAACCAGCCTAGGTAAGAGATGTGAATCCACAATAGACTTTAACCTTTGGCTCACATTGTTCTGTTCATTTTCAGTTACTAACAAGTCTACATGAATGAGTGTCAGATCTTATTCCATTACCTAAATTGAGGACTAATCATGGAGGATTTGATTTAAATCACTAGTCAGAAAGACTCAAATTAATCATGGATTTATACATAAAAGTGCATTCTTGTTGTTTGGTATAACCTTAATACATGTTCTTCACAACTCAAAGATAGATGTAGGTTTCATTTTTAGAAAGTACACACTATACATTTTTTAAGTGATTTATTATGAAAACTTTTCAGATTAGTTTTACAGCTATATCAGAAGATGAATGATTGTTTGGTTATTTCATTTACCAAAGGTAATTGAAGCAGATATTTATGAAGTCACTGGGAGGTGAACTATCTCTAATGCAATAGGTTAATCATTTATACTTGGAGGATTTTCTTGCCATTTTGTATTAGGAGGAGAACATCACTAGACAGACATTTATTAAATTGTTTTATTTAACTAAAACAACAATTAATTATGTATTCTGGATTTTTTTTTCTTCAACAGCAAACATAATATTTTTAACAAAAACAAGCATATGAATTTTTGAATTTAGTTAAACATTCAAGTTTTTTAAAATCAGGTTTGTTTTTGTGTAAAATTGTTTTTAACTAAAATAGTTAAATGAAATATTTAAAAAAAATTAATTAATTGACTGTCAGCCCAGTTAACTGGTGTGACTTTCTTTAAAACATCATCAGCAAACATATATTTCTTGAATAGTTCACCCTTAGCTCTGAAGTTTATTATAGTTGGCATTATGGAGAGATGATTGCTAGATCTGCTGCCACTGTCCTCAGTGGTAGCAGATGACAGAACAAGAAGTAATAGTCTCAAGTTGCAGTGGGGGAGGTTTAGGTTGGATATTAGGAAAAACTTTTTTACTAGGAGGGTGGTGAAGCACTGGAATAGGTTACCTAGGGAGGTGGTGGAATCTCCTTCGTTGGAGGTTTTTAAGGTCAAGCTTGACAAAGCCCTGGCTGGGATGATTTAGTTAGGGATTGGTCCTGGTTTGAACAGGGGGTTGGACTAGATGACCTCCTGAGGTCCCTTCCAACCCTAATATTCTATGATTTTAGATGTCCATGTCATAGTCAGCGCCTCTTCTTCAGGCGTTAAAGTTTGACCGTGGTACCGAGTATTGAAAATATTTGCAAGAAAATGAGCTGGAAATGGTGCTTCTCCCATTCATTTTTTTAATGCTTGTAATTTAACTCTCATTGTATATTTCTCTTTTTAAGATCTCACTCAGTTCCTTCCAAATTTCAACAGCGTCAGCAATAAAACAGCTATTTCTCTGCATTTTGTTCAAGGCTACAGACATAGGCTTCAGGGTACTCAGCATGTGTCCAACATTTCTCTTAAGTCCAATGTTGAGAACTTTGGCTGTGACAGTGCCATCTATTTTTTCATGATTTTGCTCACCAACTGTCATCAAATTTCGTCAGTTCTTGATATAGTGCTCAAAACAGTCCACTGCTGAGTTCCATCGCACATCTTGTGTGAGAGTTAGCTTGGTTCCTCCCACTTTTTTCAGAGCAGCTGCTGCAAAGTGGTTGTTACAGAAGTATTTTGCAATTTCAACAACATTAGCCTTTATTTCTGGAACACTGAAGTCTTTGGCTAGGAGGTGCATCAAATGAGCACTGCAACCGTATGTTATTAGCTTGGGATGCTCTTCACTCTCTCCTAAATTTCTTCTCATCCTGGATATATTTGCAGTGTGACCAAGCTGCATAGTAGACATTTGAAATTTTTTTCCCAGTTTGTTATAGCTTTTACTGCTACTTCTTGTAAGTATTCTGCTATGTGTGCATTTCCTTATGTATCAATTGTTTCTGAAAGGAAGACATTCCCTTCTTCTGTTGTCACACAAGCACATGCAACAGGATCATTGTGGACACTGCTCCACCCATCAAGACTCAGGTTAACAATTTCACCCTCTAGATCTTTTGCACACTGCTTAATTTCTTTTTCATACACTTTATCCAGCAAATTGCCTGTGATATCTGCTCTGTTGAGTGGACTGTATCCTGGTCTTAATAATTGAACCATGTTAATAAAGTGTGGGTTCTCAATCATATGGAAAGGAGAGCTTGTTGCATAAACAAACTGGGCAATTTTTTTCATTAATTACCTCTTTTGTAATCTGCTAGTTCTTATCAAAAACTTAACAATGGTTGTTTCTGGATGGTGGAGATTTTTTTTTCTTTTTGCAAGAGGTGATAGATATACTGTGACTGTGTGACATACATGATGTGACTGAAACACTATCATTGGCAGATAACTCTGAAACTATAGAAAATGATGGTGATTTTGAAGGTGGATAATCTTCAGAATCCTGTATGTTGAAGATGGATTCTCCTAAACAAAATAAGTCAATGCAGTTATTTAACTATTATTACCATACTGCTCATTTAGTATTACTCATTGCATTCACTGACACTCAGTACTACTTTCAAGGTGAAATTGTAAAAGGAAAATCTACCTATTTCAGCTATTTATTTTTTATCACAACTGCATCTAATGATAGTGCCCCATAGAGTAACAACTATATATTTTGCTCAAACTGAGAATTCAAGAATAGTCCAGAAGGAAGACAGGCAGTCCCTAAGAAGTAGTATGAATTAAAAAAGTTTACCAACCTGAAGATCCTGCATGTTCAGACATGTTCCTTTCATCATCTTCAAGCAGCTTCCTCCTGAGAAGGAACACTTCTCATGATGTTGTTTCATTCGGGCAACCAGGCCTTGCATTTCTTTGGTTGCACTGTTTGCATTTGCACGCATTCCTGTCTTACCCAGAGTAGAGGAACTTTAATTAAAATATTCCCAAACTGGATCTCTTTTATAGCCTGCCATTATGGTTTTGTTTCTAGTGAGAGAATGGTATGGTAGATCTCAAATCAATGAACGCTACACTCAGAAGATCTTCTGGAACTGCTCAAGTTTCACTTTTGGCAGTCTGTGAATACAGTTGTGAATACTTCAGATACAGTTTCACTTTTGTTTCTACTGCCTGTCCTCTCCTTTCTCACATTTATCTCCAGACTTCTTCTCCTTGTCCAGATCTATTCTTGCCCCCAACAATCTTCTATTCATTACTTTTGAAACTTTGCACTTTTAGAGAAGAGGTAAGGGATTGACTCTGTGTACACAAATTTGCAGATGGACAATAGGATTGAGGTCTGTTATTTTCTCTATCTCTATTATTTATTTGAAAAACATTTTTGCTGTTAACAAGCATGTTATCTCTGGAGACACAAATCCACAGTTTGAGAACCACAAAACTAAGCATCTCTGATGGTATCTTCTACACTGAGCACTGAGTCTCATTGGGTAGATAGAAAGATTAACCTAAATAATCAATACAGAAACCCCTGGAACCCCATAAGATCAGGTCCCTAATCCATGAACTACTGAACTCATTTAGAAAACTTTTCTTAACCATTACATGAATATATTGTCTCATACTATAGAATTAGAATCCTTATTCCATGATGAGATATCTTTGAGCTATAATGTATCTTAATTAAAACTGTCTTTAGATAGGTTTTTTTCCTCAAAAAGCATTTTATCAAAGTCTAATTTAAATTAAAAAAATCCAATCTTAAAAAAAAAATTAAATCATTGATTTTTCTCCACCCTTGTGCTAACTCAGTAGGTTAAAACGGTACTAGATTCTGCAAGTGTTCAAAGAAGGTCAACTGCTTAGAGAGCTTTCATCATCTCTGGCTAGTCAGGAGGAGGCATCAACCACTCCAGGGGACCACTCAGTTCTCCTTCATGGCCCTGTACCTTCCAGGCAAGACTATAGTAATATATTCTGATTAGAGCTACACTTGCTGACCGAGTTTCACTAGTGTAGAGTGCAGAAGCACGACTCTTTAATGTGGTCAGCCAGTATGAACATGAAATATCAATACTCAAATCTCTGTCCTGGCTCTTGCTTCATCTCCTAGTGCAGTAACAGGTGTTATTATAGAGGGGGAGAGAGAGCCCAGAATGCTTTGGGATGCAGTTAGTAACCAGAGCTGATTGAGAATTTTTCTACGTTCTGTTGGAAAAAAATGACTATTTGTCAAAACTGAAACTTCATGAGAAAGAGTCGGTTTTGAAAAAATTGTGAAAAAAGTTTTGAAACTGTCAAAACATCCCACTTCAACATTTCAAAATAAATTCTGGATTTTGGTTCACAATGGCTTTTCACTTTGAAATTTGAGTGAATTATAGAGTGAATTAAAGTCAACATCAAAATTAAATGTTTCAAAATTATCAAAATGAAATATTTTCAACTGAACAAAACCCAATTTATTTTAAAGTTTTTTCACTTTACAAAATTTTTGAGATTTCAATATTTCTTCCCAATTTGGGAAAGGGAAAAAAGTTTGAAATCTCAAAAATGTTCCTGGGACGAGAGAATCATTTTCTCCCCAGCTCTATTAGTAAACACCGTGGAACAATATAAGGCCCATTATCTTTATTTAGTATTAGATTGATTTGGATTTTTGTCATAATATTTTGCATTGTTTAACATGTTTGTTTAATTAACATTTGCTCTGTAAGGCATGTAGGGGATAAATTACTGGACATTTAAGTGGCAATTTGTGAGTGTATGCTTTAAATTCTGTGTCTGCTACAGCTATAATGGCTATGAAGATAAATAATATTTATTTTCCATTAATACACAGCTAAATTATAATGTAACTATTGAAATTATATAGTTCACTGAACACTGGAAAAAGTATAAATTTGGCATGAACATTTGGCTCCTTAAGATGGATGTTGATCTCTTACTCAAAAATAAACTATGCAGAAAGAGCAGTGAGAACTATGGCAGTGGCAATTACTTATGGCAGTGGCAATTACTGTTCAAGAAAGAATTCACTCTGATGGCCTCGGATACACTCTGTCTTTTAGACATCCAATTTTACAAATCTGTAATATCTTAAACAAGAATCTAACCTTGCGCTTAATAGGTGCTAGTATGTTCAGTCCATATTGATCTTGTTTTTTCATACATTCCAGATGTCCTTCAGATCCTACGTGTGTTTTTTAGAAAGTACTCCAGACTCTGAACCAGATTAGCTGCCAAAAATGCGGACACTAATGGACCCTTGAACAGAGAACTTCAAACAGTGTAGACTAGGAGCCTGCACAGCACAAAGAAAGCAGCTAGAGCCAGGGCTGAGAATTGAGTCCTAGGTCTTATCACTTACCTGGAAATGAATTTCTGAACTACTTCACTCTCTGGCCCACTATCCTCCACTGCTGCAAGCCACACCATTCCTGCCCTCCGTATGAATTCAGTGCTACACTGTGAATTAAATCGGGCTTTCACACTCTTATAGACAGAACTAAAAGTTGGATCCAGACACAGAACATCAGCTGCCTCTGTTACTTAATGTAAACTGGGGGAATTCTTGACAAATTCTTTCTCTGACAAATCTATAAAGAAGGCAGATTTTGTTTTTATTTCCTTCCAGCAAAACAGGCCAATTTCTGGCAGGGCTAATCAACTTCTTTTCAGGCTAGTTGCTTTGTCCAAGCTTGAATAGGCCTGAGTCTAATAAGATTCTCTTGCACAATAAGATCCCATTTTTCTTTGCAAGTATCTGTGTTAAGGATTCATACAACTTGATTAGCAGCATGGCAACCCTGTAAAACTCCTGACTTATTCTACCAGGTTCTATCACAAGATCTTTTCCTTAATAATCCTCAAATAATTGGCTTCCTTGCCCTCTAAAGAGCAAATTTACCTTTCACGTCAGTGGGCTAAACTGCTTTGATACTAAAGATTTGCTCAGCTTGACTGTGAAAGGAGATGAAAATCAGGGCCAGTCAAAATGGAGGAACCATCTTTCAGTTCCCAAGTAATCCCAATACACATCCCTGCTTCCAGTTATTTTACCTGGTTCCCTTCTAGTAGTTAGCCATTGGAGAGAATATGGCCCCTCTGCTAGCATTAGCTGAGAGAGTGTCCCTTTGACTCAAGCAGTGAAGGCCTGTAGTTTTTGGAACTGAGGACCTAAGGTTCTACTCTGAGCTCTCCGCAGTGTAGGATTTATCCAATATTCATGTCTGTCAGCTGTATGTGGCTTCATCACAATTGTATCACAAATCGGGGAAATTTTGCTGACCTTAGATACTTACTATCCTGCCCCTTTTTAAAGCCCTCCCTTAGGAAGGGTTAGAGGGCAAATAGGTGCTGCTCCCACTCTGCTGGCCTTACAAACTTATACCGTGTCTTTACAAATTTGCTGATGTCTCTCTTTTTCTGTCTATTTTTTTCTGTCCATTTTTTCTCTCCAATCCTGATTTTCTGTGGGTTTTTCTCTCCTTGTCATCCTTTTTCTTTCTATTTATTCCCAGCCCTCTTTTGGCTGATTCTTCTCCTCTCCCTTCCTCTTCTGGTTACTTCATTCCCCAGTTTACCAGAAAGCTAAGACTACTGTGTTGGAGCAGCAGATGGGGGAGGGGTCCAGAGAAGAGTAACTGGGGCTGGGGGTTGCTTCCTGAACCTTCAGCCCTGTATATAGCAGCTAGGGTGACCAGATGTCCTGATTTTATAGGGACAGTCCCAATATTTGGGGCTTCTTCTTATATAGACTTCTATTACCACCAACCCACTGTCCCAAGTTTTCACACTTGCTATCTGGTACCTTAACAGCAGCTGCTCCCGTAGCCAGCTATGTTGGATCCATAACATGAGCAGGGAGGAAATCTGGGTCACTCTCAAATTGCTACCTGAGGCCTTGCCTGCAGAGGTGGCAGAAACTTAAGGTCTGTCTGCACTGCAACTGGAAGGTGTAAAATACCTGTACTGGTTCTGACTGAGCTAGCATGCTAAAAATAGAAGGGGTAGCCATTGTAGCGAGAGGGACTAGCCACCCCAAGTACGATCCCATCCTGGACCCTAGGTACATATTCAGTTCCTCCCACTGCTCACGGCACCAGGGTTATACTTCTATTTTTAGGGTGCTTGCTCCATCAAAGCTGATGCAGGTACATCTGCTTGGGCTTGAAATTATATCTTCCAGCTCCAGTGTAGGTGTACTAGGTGTCTAGGGGTGTGGATTTGGGCTCTGCAGCTTTCCAGAGTCACAGTGATTTTCTCCTCTGCCCTGCATCCCTCCTCTTAACTATTCTGGCACCTCCTCCCAGGGTGGCCCACTGCAAAGGTGGCAAGTATTCGTCTGCCTTAGACAAGGCTCCTCCTGCCTTGGAATAAGGCTAATTAGAGATGCTGACCAGTGCCCCTCTGGGGACACTCAAGGCCCAAACTGTAGCAGATCTGCTGGGGAGCAGGAGCTAGAGAAGCCCTGCAGGGGCAACTCTCCAATCCCTGTGTGCCAGGTAGCTCAGCCATTTGTAGTTTTGCAAGGACTGCAGTTACTATTGTAACAGCTGCCAGCATAGCCAATGCCAGCGATTGAACTGGAGACCTCTAGAGTTCAAAGACTGAGTCTTCACAGTTTGAGCTAGAGACCCAAGCTCTGTAGCAAGGGGCTGTAATCGATAATCCTCCTCTGTGGATCAGGCACCGAGGGGAGACACAAAATATACAGACTAACCCCAGGGGGTTATGCTACTGCAGTCCATATAGAAGTGTTCAATTTCTTCTAGTGCTTCTCACGCAGATCCTTTTAATGACTCTCTTTGTAATGTCTGTACCTTTACCAACAGGTTTTTGGGGAGGAATGTAACTTTTGGAAAAACTTTTCTCTTTATAAACTCAAATGCGAATGCTAAGAATTCCCGGCTGCAGCATTACACAAGGTAGTTCAGGACTGCAATGGAGTTCACTCTCCAATGGTTTTAACATAGTACTGTTCCTCTGTTGCAGGGGGGACTGCAACCCTTTAAAATCCTGACTTGCTCTGGGAGCAGAACAGTGCTTGCTACCGTACAACCACGTTGAAGCATGGTAGTTGCTAGCAGGGTTCTAACACCATTTCTGTGTAACCAAGTTAGTTCTGTGATAAATCTGTCCTATAGAGTGCCAGTTGGCATAGTTTATCTAGCACCCTTTTCACCATTCCCTCTTCTTCCCATCCCACCCCCTGTCCCATACTGGCTTGGGAAACTGACAGAATCTCCCATTACCAACTGTGGTTAAATATGTTCATAGCTAGCACAGTCCTGATCCCCATGTGGACCAGGCTTTTATTACATTTAAATCCTGTGAATTCTTATAATGAAGTCACTTTGTGTCCATGCATATAACTGAGTCATAGTCACTCTTGTGGTAATAACCTTGCGTTTTATATTAAAATGCATCATAAAGAGCCTTGCTCACTGAAAACAATAGGTGCTTTAAACCCTTTTAAAAAATCATACTGTTGATTTAAATACCGGGCTTCTAATGTTCCTAGAGAAAATGTACAGTAGTGAAAGCACGCTCATAAACTAGGCATAATTGGCTTGTTTATAATGGATTCTGACTTCAGAAATGAACATTAAATAATGGCAATTCTGTTTCTTTCCAGCGCTCAGGTGGGGCCTTAGCTATTCCTTTATGTGCATTTCAAGGGACTGTATCTCTCCATGCACCCACGGGAAAAACTCTCTCTTTATCTACCTACGAGGTAAGCACTGAAGGTCAAAAAATAACACCCACATCAAAGAAAATTGAAGTATATCGATCAAAGAGTGTTGGTCATGAGCCAAACCCTGAGGATTCTCCTACTACATTTGCAGACACAAATGTTAAAATTCATTTAGAAGTTCTTGAAATTTGCGACAATGAAGAGGCCATGGATACTGTATCAATCATCAGTAATATCAGCCAGTCGTCTACCCAGGTCAGATCCCCATCTTTGCGTTATTCACGGAAAGAAAACAGGTTTGTTTCATGCGATTTAGGAGAAACTGCTTCCTACTCTCTCTTTATACCATCAAACAATCCTGACAGCGATATTAACATATCAATTCCAGATACTGTTGAAGCTCATAGGCGAAATAGTAAAAAGCAGCATATGGAGAGAGATGGTTATCAGGAAGAAATACAATTGTTAAATAAAGCATACAGAAAAAGGGAAGAAGATGGCAAAAGCAATTAAAAGACACTTAGAGTAGTAAATCTGATTTGACTGACACTCCTCTTCTGCTTCAGTTGATCTATCAAACACATGGCTTTTCTCTTCTGTAACAAGTAATTTTGTTTTGTTTGGCTATATCAATGGTTCTCAACATGCGACCATGGGCCACTTGCAGCTCTATCAACACACAGCTGCGGCACATGTGACATCCTCAGGGCCATAAAGGTACATTGTGTGGTTTTGTCCCACATAACAAGGAGCTGCATGCATGGCCCATAATAGCTAAAAGGTTGAGAACCACTGGACTATACCAATAAGTAGTTTTTTTAAAAATGTATGGATAGGAAAACATCAAATAGTTAATAGTTTTTTATAATATTGTGTGACAGACCCAAACCAGTGGGGTACAGGAGTCTGGTAGAGGGCAAATATACCAGTCACGGGATGAGTAGTTTTCTGTTCCTTGAGTGACCAGAGCAGGGGCTGCACTAGAGTAATCAGAACACCTGCAGCCAATCAAGGCAGGATAATCAGGGCACCTGGATTTAAAAAGGAGCTCACTCCAGTCAGGCGAGGGGAGCCAGAGGAGAGGAAGTGCGTGTGAGGAGCTGGGAGGCACAAGGAGGCACAAGGAGCTGAGAGTGAGAGGCTGTGCTGCTGGAGAACTAAGGAGTACAAACGTTATCAGACACCAGGAGGAAGGTCCTGTGGTGAGGATAAAGAAGGTGTTTGGAGGAGGCCATGGGGAAGTAGCCCAGGGAGTTGTAGCTGTCATGCAGCTGTTACAAGAGGACTATAGACAGCTGAAATCCACAGGGCCCTGGGCTGGAACCCGGAGTAGAGGGCGGGCCCGGGTTCCCCCCAAACCTCCCAACTCCTGATCAGACACAGGAGGAGTTGATCCAGACTGTGGGAAGATCACTGAGGTGAGCAAATCTGCCAATAAGCGCAGGACCCACCAAGGTAGAGGAGGAACTTTGTCACAACTGGTGTCAGGAGTGGGATCTGGTGTGCACAGCGCGGCAGAAGAAGGAGGGTGAAAAAAAAAAGTAGAGGGTTTTTTTTTTTTGCCACCACAATGGATGACTTAGTACAGGCATTGATACAAGCTACAGCAGCCCAGCAGGAGGCTACCGTGTCCAGGCAGCTGCCCAACAGGAGGCAGTGCGGCTGCAGCAAGAGACTAATTGCCTGCTGATGGACCAGGCTTCTCAAGACCAAGCTATGTTGCGGAGAACTGGTGAACCAGGTAAAGACCCTTACAGAGCTGAACCGCGGCCATGATGAGGACGCAGATCATACGGGCCAGCCATTGGCTGCAGAAAATGACGGGAGGATGATGTAGAGGCATACCTTCTGGCCTTTGAGAGGACAGCCCTACGGGAGGCCTGGCCTCGAAATCAGTGGTCTGGCATCCTTGCCCCATTCCTGTGTGGGGAGGCCCAGAAGGCTTACTATGATCTGCCTGAAGAGGCTGCAGCAGACTACCCCCCGTTGAAAGCAGAGATCCTGGCCAGATCTGGGGTAACGACTGCAGTGCGGGCCCAGCGGTATCACGAGTGGAGGTACCATGAGGAAAATAAAAACCCACGGTCCCAATTGTATGACCTCATCATCCATCTCGCACGAAAGTGGTTGCGAAACGGAGTCCCGGAGTCCAGAAGAGATACTAGAGGTTCTGGTCATCACGACCGATACAGGAGGGGACTACCGCCAGAACTTCGTGCTTGGGTAAGCCAGAACGAACCCTCCACCTATGATGAGGTTGTTGCACTGGTAGAAAGGCGAAGGACAGCGAGGGAGCTGACCCGACCGTTAAGAAAGAGGCACCCCGGGTTAAACTAGCAGCACCAAGCCCTAGAGCTTGAGTGACGGGCCACCAGGAGAGCCCAGGTGGAAAAAGAGAGGGGCTGAAGGCTCACAGAAGCCACAAAGAGTCAGAGCACTGAGAGAGAAGAGGATTTGATGTTAGACTGCCCAAACCAAGAGACCGGGGAATGCCTAAGGCCCATACAAATGTTTATGCCTAACGGGGAGTGGGGACATATAGCTGCACAGTGTCCCAATGCTGAGGACCTATGCAGTGTAACCTGGGGAACTGGGCAGACCATGCTCCTAATCCACCTTGTGGGGGTCTCACTAACCCCACATATGTACACCAGACCAGTAAAGCTAAATGAGGTAGAGACCACAGCACTGGTTGATTTGGGGAGTGTATCATGCTTGTCTCGGGGGAAGCTTGTGAAGTGTAGTTAGCTGCTGCAGGCTAAGCATACGGGGATAACATGCGTCCATGGGACAGTTGGTTATTACCCCACCATCCAGTAAAAATTGAGATTCAGGGGAACACTACTGAGGTAGCAGCAGGTGTAGTTCCTAAACTCCCATACCCGTGCTCATAGGGAGGGATTTCCCACGGTTTGGAGACTTTATCCCAGTAGGAGGATTGGAGAAAGAGGGGAATCCTGAAGTTAGTGAGGCATCCACAGTAGACTGTCAACCCCCAGTCTTTCTCTGAAATATCCCCAGATTTTCCATTCCATTCCCAGACACGGTAGAAAGTCGAAAAGGGAAAGGCAGCTAAGGCCTTGGGAACTTGAATACTGGCCCAAAGCCAGAGGGTCGCTCTCGTAGGTAGGCGACAGCAAGCAGCTGAAAAGGAGGCCACCCAGGAGGAGAAGCTCCTGAGTCTGACCCCCACCCTTAATGCTTCTGAACCAGTGGAGGCAACAGAGACTGGGCTCCTAGATCTTGGGCAGATTAGCCCCGTGTCATAAAACAGATAAGTAAGAGTTAACAGAAACAGAAGTACTTCATATCTCTTTTGACTGTAAAGGTTAACGAATCAGTGAGCCTGGCTGTCACCTGACCAGAGGACCATTCAGGGACAGGATACTTTCAAATCTTGAGGGAGGGCAAGGCTTTGTGTGTGCTGTTAGTTTTTGGTGTTGTTCTCTCTGGGTTCTGAGAGGTGACCAGACGTGCAACCAGGTTTCTCTCCAATCTCCCTGATACAGGCTCTTATAGATTCAAAATAGTAAGTACTAGGTAGATAAGGCGAGTTAGGCTTATGTTTGTTTTCTTTGCAAATTTGCAAATGTGTAATTTGTATTTGGAAGGAGTTCAAATTTGTATTTTTGCTGAAAGGATTTTAATTTGTACTTGAATACTTAGGCTGGGAGGGTATTCCAGTGTCTATAGCTGAAAAACCCTGTACATATTCATCTTAAATTTACAAAGATAATTTTTACTGTTTTTCTCTCTTTAATTAAAAGTTTCTTGTTTAAGAACCTGATTGTTTTTTTATTCTGGTGTGAGACCCCAGGGGACGGGGTCTGGATTCACCAGGGAATTGGTGGGGAGAAAGGAGGAAAGAGGGAGAAGAAAGGCTAATTTCTCTCTGTGTTAGGATTACTGTTCTCTCTCAGGGAGAGTCTGGGAGAGGGGAGAGAGAAGGAGGGGGAAGGTGCATTTTCCTCTCTGTTTAAGATTCAAGGAGTTTGAATCACAGTGATCTTCCAGGGTAACCCAGGGAGGGAAGCCTGGGAGAGGCAACGGTGGGGAAAGGGTTTACTTTCCCTTGTGTAAGATCCAGAGGGTCTGGGTCTTGGGGGCCCCGGGCAAGGTTTGGGGGGGACCAGAGTGTACCAGGCACTGGAATCCTGGTTGGTGGCAGCGCTACAGGTTCTAGAAAGCTGGTAATGAGTTTAGAGAATTCATGCTGGTACCCCATCTTTTGGATGCTAAGGTTCAGGGTCGGGGCCATAACGCCCCGGAAGAGGAAATTTTGGACAGGACCAGGCTGAAGACCCAAGGAACAACATTAGAAAGGAGGTGACTGAAATAGATGGGGTCCCCATGGAAGGGAGAACACAGGGACCAGGACCCTACTTCATAATGAAAAGAATCTCTTATATACCGAGTTGCATTAGTACAGGGGCAGAAGGTACAGCAGATCTTAGTACCTCAAAAAACCAGAACGCTGTATTAAGTCTTGCATAGTCATCTTTTTGGGGGGCACTTGGGGGTAGAGAAGACCCTGGCATGAGTCCTACAACGGTTCTTCTGGCCCGGAGAACATGAAGAAGTGCGAAGGTACTGTGCATCCTGCCGGAGTGTCAGCTGCACAGTCCCCGTCCCCACCTGAAGGCACCTTTAGTACCCCTTCCCATCATAAAGGTCCCCTTTGAGCGAATAGCCATGGACCTAGTGGGACCCCTGGAGAAGACGGCTCGGGCCACCAATATATACTTGTTGTTTTGGACTATGCTACTCGCTACCCAGAAGCTGTCTCCTGCGGGACACAGCCTCTAAAACAATAGCCAAAAGCTGGTGGGGATCTTTGCCCGAGTGAGCCTACCAAAGGAGATATTAACAGACCAAGGAACCCCATTTATGTCAAAGCTAATGAAGGACCTCTGTACGCTGCTCCATATACATACCCTGAGAACTTCAGTCTACCATCCACAGACTGATGGGTTGGTAGAAAGGTTTAACCGAACCCTCAAGGCTGTGATAAGGAAGGTGGTAAGTTGGGACGGGAAGGATTGGGATATCCTACTACCCTACCTTATGTTCGCTATCCGGGAGGTACCTCAAGCCTCAACTGGGTTTTCCCCCTTCGAGTTATTACACGGGCGTCACCCCCATGGCATACTAGACTTCGCCAAAGAGATCTGGGAAGAGGAACCCAGTGAGGGGAGAAATATAATAGAACATGTAGTACAGATGCGAGACCGGATAGCCCGTGTCACCCCTGTTGTACGGGAACATTTGGAAAAGGCACAGGAGGCCCAGAGAACCTATTACAATAGCCAGGCAAAAGTCCTACAGTTCCAACCAGGGGATCGGGTGATGGTGTTGGTACTCACGGCAGAAAGCAAGCTTCTGGCCCAATGGCAGGGGCCCTATGAGGTGGTTGAACCTACAAGGTGCGGCAGCCAGGACGCCGAAAACAAGAACAGATTTATTACATCAACCTTCTGAAACCCTGGCATGCACAAGAAGCATGCATAACTGTCCAAAAAGACCTAACCCAGGAAAACAAGCCCTCCTAACAGGTGAGAGTGTCTCCTGATTTAACACCAGATCAGAAGAATGAGGTGTCTGAGATGATCTTCCGGAACCAAGCTGTGTGCTCGACAAAACCGGGTCTAATAATCGAGATACATCACCACATCGTCACGAACCCTGGGGCCAGAATAACAATGAGGCCCTATCGGGTGCCAGCAGTCAAAAGGGAGGAAATAAAAGCAGAAGTAAAAAAAATGCTGGACTTGGGGATTATTGAAGAATCTCACAGTCAGTGGTCCAGCCCAATCGTGCTGGTGCCCAAACCTGATGGCACCACAAGGTTTTGCAATGACTTCCAGCAACTTAACGAAGTATCCCAGTTCGACGCGTACCCCATACCTTGCATAGATGAGCTAGTGGACCGTCTGGGTAATGCACGGTACTTGACTACTCTAGACTTGACAAAGGGGTACTGGCAGATTCCCCTTGCGGAAGACGCAACGGAAAAGACTACATTCTCTACACCAAATGGTCTTTTTCAATATACTGTTCTCCCTTTTGGACTATATGGAGCCCCAGCTACTTTCCAGCGTCTCATGGACAAGCTATTATGCCCGCATAACAGTTATGCTGCTGCCTACTTGGACGATGTGGTCATTCATACCCCAGACTGGGAAACTCACCTAGAGAAGGTGGAGGCAGTCCTTGATACCTTCAGGCGAGCTGGTCTTACAGCAAACCCTGCCAAGTGTGCTGTAGAGTTTACAGAGGCCAAATATCTTGGCTACATTGTGGGAAAAGGTCTGCTAAAACCCCAAGTGAACAAGTTGGAGGCCATCCAAAAC
>NC_133776.1:26171530-26182739 GCF_003597395.2 Chelonoidis abingdonii
AGTAGAGGGTGGGCCTGGGTTCCCCCAAACCTCCCAACTCCTGATCAGACACAGGAGGAGTTGACCCAGACTGTGGGGAAGATCACTGAGGTGAGCAAATCTGCCAATAAGCACAGGACCCACCAAGGTAGAAAAGGAACTTTGTCACAATTGATTAGAGAATTGCAACACTGGTGGTGGTTGTTGTGTTTTAGCTTTTGTTTTTTGTTACTATAATTTCTGAAACCTTTTCTGAATAGAAACTTAGAAGTTGCTTTGGTTGCTTGTTGGCACTAGGCAATCTACCCATGGAAACCTGTGAAAACTGAACGATCAAACCATTCCCATCTAAGGAAAGATTCTTAACATTTTTTGGCCTTATGTCACAATTCTGCTATGACTGTTGTCTTGTGCCTGAAGTATTTATCAGAAAAAAATAGCTAAAGCCAGAAGCTGAATACAGGATAAAAGCGGTCTAAATGCTTTAAGTTTCCACTGTTATGTACACAATTCCTATGTACCACATAAGTAACTAACCGTTATAATATCAAGTGTGAATCTGGGTAGCTGACATGTAAGCATGCACATTCTGTAAATATGGTAACATGTATTTCAACGAAGTTCTAATTGTTCAACATTCCTTTGTACACATGTATCAATGTTCACTTTACTTATCCCATGGAATCTAAGGAACCTGCTTCCTGCCCCCACCTTCTCTTTCTATGTAAGCAAAAGAAGCTTTCCAACCTTACAGGGTGTCCATACTTGATCCAAACAAGGGTCATGTTGGGACCATGCCAGGAACAACACCATCATGCTTAATTTGCATAAAATGCAGCTGCCTTCATCTTTAAAGGTTATCAAGGCCAGAGTCATCCCCATGCAAGCACTAACATAGGAAGTGTGGGTGACGTGCACCCCTCCTCTTCAGAGGCTGCCAGGGATGGTGCAACCCAAGGCACAACCCTGAGAGTGGCCCTAACTTGCACCATTATTGCAATAGCCCCTACATGCCATTGCAGGGTCACAGTATGGCTGAGGTGCAGATCTGTCCCAGCCACACATCCTCCTTCAAGGGATCCATTATCTCTCTCCTCCACAGCCTGCCTGAGAATACCCCCATGGCTATGGGAGGAAGGAGCCTGCTGCCGAGCTGGTAGAGCCAGAAGGGAGGGATTGCACTTGTTCTTTGACCCCTTTGTATCAGTCTAGCAAAAGGACTGTAGCAAAATGATGCATCAAGCCCTTTTCTTCCAACTATTTGTCAGGCATTTGAGTTAAATAGGGAGGAAAAAAATTAAAAGAGTTTTAAACAAAAATCACATTCCCTGTCAATCAGCTTTCATTGTCATGGTTTATGTGATGCCCTAATCTCTTGTAGAGCTATAATGATCCCAAATTTTCCAGGAGAGAAGTCTAGAAAAGGCCTGAATTTCTAAGGGATGGGGAGAAATAAGCAGAAACTCTTTCAGCTCTTCTTCAGAGACCACAAAGGAGCAAAACAAAACACGGGGCTGATTTTATTTTGCTTTGCAGTTAACCCTCAATATGGAGGTGTGAACACAAATGACCTGTTTCACCTCTCCGTTCTGTAAATCAGAAATAATTCCATGGAAATCACTGGGGTTACACTGGTGTAAATCTGAGGAGAATGAGGCCCGAAGACTGGAGGTTGCTAAGATGGAGATGGATCACACTGTGCTAGGAGTTGTGGTTTAATGTGCCACTCTTCTACACTGAAATTGAGGGTGGTAACACTATAGCTGCTTCTGCATTTTAAATTTAACTAGAAACGATATTGTCAAGAAAAATCTATTCTAAGATCTAGTCCATAAAAATAAAAAGATCTGTATTTTTTCAACAAATCGTAAATCAGCACCCTGCTATTTCTGAAGTTACTGCTTTCTGCTGTCTTCTACAGAAAGCAGGTAGAAGGCAGTGTAGGAGCACAGCTTGATCTGATAAGCCTTTCTCAGTTGAATTCCAGTTTAAAGCACCAGATCAAAGGATTGTAAACATCTTGCTAGATGCAAGTCTTGGGGCCCAGCAAGAAGGCTTGGCACTCTTTAAAACTGGAATGCTTGGCTCAAAAATGTGGTGGCAACTTTTCTCACAGCCTTCTTCAGCGCAGGAAAAAAATCCCAACTAAGTTTAAGCAAGTCCTTTCCTCAGAGCAGTGATGTATTAATCTATGGGCCACTTACCCCATGCCCAGGACAACAGGAAATGAAGGGTGAAATCCAGTAGCCAAGATTGAAAAGCAATACACAGATGGAATCCTTTTAAAGTGGCTCCACTTTCCTTTTGCTTTGACTTGGTAGTATGTTTTGCTATTGCCCATTGGATGCCATCTGATTACTTGAACACGTGTCCAATGTGTTCCTGGATATAAGTTTTGTTTATTTGCTAAATTCAGCACCGATACCCTAGGTAGCACCCCAACTGGGGCAACATACCCATAGGGGGAGTGGGCTAGAGGGGCAACATTTTTCCCCTAGGGCACCAAAAAGGGTTAATACATCATTACCTTGGAGTCTTCTTTGTTGATTAGTTGGTTTTCACCACCTCCTCCACCCCTCACAAAGAGAGATTAGTATTGTGTGTAGGAAGAATATTAACTGATGGTGTGTTAACGTCTGATTGTATTTAGGAGGGATTAAAATGCAATCTAGACGCAGCCCTCAACTTGACCTAATTGTAAAGTACTGTCTTACTGGTCTATAATAAATATGTTTTCTTTTTTGATGATTCTGTAAATAATTTGGTAATATATTAAATGCCTGTTTTATGTTTTGTTTTAAAACAGTTGCTACAATTAAACATTTGAAACAGTGTTAACACCCATGTCTTAATTATTCAACAGATACGAGCCATTTGCAAAGTGCTCCAGAAAACTTGCTTCGTTTTCTCCTGGTTCATATATTAGGACTGGTCTACACTACAAAGTTAGGTTCCTGTAAGCGGCGTTGCATAGACCTCGTTGTGCATGTGTCTACGCTTAATTTGTCTGCTATCGATACAGGTTCCCTGTTACAGTAACAGTCACCTCCCTGAGCAGCACTGCGCAATGGTTGATGTAGTGACGTTGACACAGCATAAGTGTAGATACGGTGTTACCTTTATCGACCCTAACAGTCTCCAGCAGCTGCCCACAATCCCCAACACTGGTCGCTCTGGTCACAATTGTTAAGTCCACTGCTTAGAAGATCACTGACACTGAAAGTCCCTCCCTCTCCTTTAAAGCCCTGTGAATTTTTGAAATGCCTTTTCTGATTCTCCAGCCTGGCAAGCACGCATAGCAGGTCTCCATTGTTCTGTGCAACCTCATCTCCCTCAACTCAACAGGACACAGCTGACTTTTCATTAATTTACTCATACTAGAAGAGGTAGCAATACAACAATGAGGGGTGGAGTTATCCACTTTTCATGCCTCTGTAGAGTTAGGCAGGGGAGGTCATGTGGAGCATTTTGTTTATGCGCACAGAAATGTCCCTGGAATCCTCCTGAGAGATCACAATGAGTCTTTCATTACTCTGCAATCCTCTCCCTCAGGGTTTTAGGGATGGCAACCTTATTTCTTCCTCTGTGGTAGGACACTTTCCCATGCCAGTCAGCGATAACTTCAGGTGACATCATTGCAATAAATGGGCTAACAGCACATGGGCCTGGATGGCTTTGGAATGCGAGTAGCAGCTGTGCTATCTGTGCTTTTGTTACCCTCAAGAGTGAGATATCAGCTAAAATCACCACCACCTGTGGAAAACAGTGCCAGTATTCAGTGCCGTTTCATGCAACTGAGCAATTCCCTGTCATTACCCCAGCCAGAACACTCTCCATGGCTCGTTCTGTGAGTGGTGCTGTACACAAGCACTCTGAAGCAGAAGTGTCAATAGGCATGTCTTGTTTATGCTTTAGAGGAGCAAGGGAAGAGAGTTCTGAATCTTAACTTTTGCTTTCCAATGGGTCTATACCAACAGTGGTATCTCTGTGTTTTATCTGCATCCGCTTCCATTGCAGCCTTGAGTGGTACCCCTCCACACTGCGGAACACCTGAGCCGGGGGGAGGGAAGAGGGAAGGAGAAAGAAGAAGACTGGGGGCAACATGTTCAATGAGACTGTGCAAGCCAGTGCTGCCTCAGACTGTGAGAAATAGGTCTGGAGGGTGAACACTGCAGACAGCCTGGAGAGGGAAAGAGCGTACAGGAGAGAGGCCCAGGAGTCCCAGCAGAAAAAGGAGAGGGAAACACACCAGAGCATAAGGGGGCTTCTCCGGCAGCAAATATAGATACTGCAGACACTTGTGGACCTGCAGGTTCTACAATCATGGACTCGCCTCTGTTGGCAATCCATAGAAAACTCCAGCATAGCATCTCCCTACATCCCACCCAACATTCCACATGGCATCAGGGGCCACATCCCTTCCCCTGCCACTCCATCCCAGAGGACATTAAGGACAACCACGGCTTCACATACACTGACCAAGAAAAGCCACAGTTACTGTATGAGTAGGTAAAATGTTCTCTCTCCTTGTACATTTCTGTTAAATTAATTTATTAAATTTTTTATGCATTTGCTTTTAAATTATACCACTTTTTCTTTGCACTGGTTTTATTATGAATGAAATTCTATTATTTGGAAAATAATTCATCTTTATTAGTTTACAACATATGCTGCAAAGTGCTTAGCAGTTGTGAAAACACCCACTTGTTATTGTACAATGTGACAACTCATCGGCTCAGTGAAAAAACAGTGTAGTAATCATAAATGTACAGCAAGCATACAAAATTAATAGATGCATTGACAGTATTATGTTCATAGATGTACATCAAGCACCACACAGTTCCTAACTGGCCCCAAAACAACAGGGCCAGGTAGAGCACAGACCACAACAATGCAGTACTGTCGCTCACTGTCAAAATGCTCTTTCAAAGTTTCCCTGAGCTCCAAGTTGAGCTCTTCTAATAGCACTTGTGTCTGGCTGTTCAATCTCAGACAACCATTCCAACTCCACCCCAGCATCAATTTTTCCCCATTTGCTTCAAATATATTATGCAGGACAAAGCAGACAGCTATAACCATTAGGATGGGTTTTCTTTTCAGTGAGATCCAATCTTGTGAGTAAGCCATGCCAGCGTCCCTTCTATCAACCAAAAGTGCATTCAACTGTCATTCTGCACCTGCTGAACCAGTAGCTGAATCTTTCCTTGGGGATGTCAGGGTGGTCAGTGTACAGCTTCTTGAGCAGGGAAGCAGGGAGTAGGCAGGTTCCCCCAGGATCACTAATGGCATTTCAACATCATCAGTGGTAATCTGCCAGTCAGGAAAGAAAGTCCCTGCTTTTAGTTTTCTGAACAGTTCTGTGTTCTTAAAGCTGTGAGAGTCATGCACCTTCCCTGACCAGCCAACACTGATGTCAGTGAAGCATCCCCAGTGATCCACCAACACGTGCAAAACCATAAAAAAGTAGCTCATTCTCTTGATGTACTCTGTCGCAAGGTTGTCTGGCGCCAAAATAGGACGTCTATTGGTCCACCACAGTTTGGGAACCCCATTGCTGCAAATCCATCCAGTGTGTCCTGCACATTGCTGAGCATCACAGTGCTGCAGATCAGAAGGCAATTAATGCCCCTGCACACTTGCATGATGGTGATTCCACAAGAGATTTTCCAGTGCTAAAATGATTTCTCCCTGACCAGTAGCAGTCTGGCATTGCAAGTTTCCACACAGTGATTCACCACTTGCTTGTCCACTGTCATGGCAGCTCTCATTCTGATGTCCCTGCACTGGAGGGATGGGGTGCACTCGGTACACAGATCCAGGAATGTGGCAGGAAAGTTCTGCAGTCTCTGCTCATCATCCCAAACCTGCATTACGATTCTATCCCACCAATCAGTGCTTGTTTCTTGAGCTCAGCTGTGGTGCGCCACTATCTGCAACTGCTCTGTGAATGCCATCAACAACCCTGACTTGATTCACCCTATGTCCCAAAGCAATCTGTCCTCCAAGAAATGATCACATTACGCACTGAGTCAGTTCTTCTTATGGCTCTGCAAATACCAGAGGATCATGTGTCCTGTGCTTGCAATGCTTATTACAGTAGTGGAGAGCTCTGCAGGCATCATGCTTCTGCCAGGGATGTCGGACAGTGAAGAGGGCTGTGCAGGTTCATGGGATTTTGAAAAAAGGCATGAAAATTATGGGATATAGATGACATAATGCGTTGCATACTGGGAAGTTGGCCCCCTTGCTCCCAGTCACCCCAGTACGACTCATTTCTGCCTCACCATGTAGTGCCAAAACTTCCCAAAAGACAGTGTGCTGGATGGTGCTGCATTTCACAATGGGATATCTACCCATGGTGGACCACACTGTGCATTGACACAAGCACAAGCACAGCAGTGATGTCAGAAACCAAATATATTTGCACCCAAGGTATATATACCAACTGTGGTGGCTTTATGCCGATGTCACGTGCATCGACCAAAGGTTGTAGCGTAGACATGGCCTAGTAAACACTGTAAACTGGGCTCACTTATCACTTCTAGAAACTTAGTTGGATTTAATTTTTTAAAACCCTCTTGTAATAACTAGTAAAAAATATTCATATCCCTTTTCCCTTTGAATTATTTTTTCCGGCTGACCTTTCGTGCTTGTTTCAACAACAGCTTGACATTTGTGGGCAGAGGGATGGTTGTCAAAGTGACCTTTTGAAGATGACTTCAAAGAGCTCCATCTCTGTACAGAAACCCAATAAGTTGAAACAGAAAAAAAAATCCCTTGGAAAATATGACGTGTGTCTAGCACCTGAGCATCTGTTTGTAACTTTAACTATTGAATAATGCAAAGCACATTGCATTGGAAGCTGAGGAAAGAATATGCAGGGCAATTTCTGATAGACAGTATATCCATTGGGCCAGATTCTTCTCCAACAACACCAGCCTAAAACGAGAGTAACTGTAAGTTAACAGCAAAGGTAAAGTTGATGCATGTAAGACCAGAACCAGATCCTGTATGACATAGCTCAGAGGAATATGTTTGGTTTTTTTACATCATAATGATGTAAGGTATTTTTATTATTCCACATTATTTTAACATTTATTTCCTGTTGTAGTGGGGCAGCTGCCCCACTCCCTGAAAGTGTAGGCTGCAGCAAGCCAGTGCGCCTGCGCAGATGGGCTGCCAATTAGAAAAGGGCTTGTTGGGAGCCAATTGGGGCCAAGATTGGAGACAGCCAATCAGGGCCAGGCTCAGCCCTATATACAGGCTGCCCAGGAAGCAAGCAGGCAGTCTATCCCAGACCTTCAATGGGGAAGGTGTGTCTCCAGAGCTGGGAGACTGCACTGTGGACAGAGCAGTGCTGGCTGGGCTTGGGGAGCAGAAGGGAGCTCTAGCCCAAAGCCTGCCAGGCTACAGGCCCTGAAGGAAATGGCCTAGCGGGTGCAAGGGGCCGTAGGGGAAGCAGCCCAGGGAAGTAGACAGACGAGAGAAAAGGAGGAGGAGGACAGTGAGGCTGCTGCCGGATGGTTCCCCCTCCCCAGCCCTTGCAGTACACCCAGCCATTGGCCTTGGGGAGTGGCCATCATACAGTATGCCAGATCCCTGACAAGAGGGATTAGACATTGGGGGCACGATTGGACATAGTGGCTGGGGTGTAGAAGGACTGCTGATCACCCCCCTCCCCTCCCTGCGGAAGGGGGTGTGGATGGACTGAGGGGCACTACCGGAGGGCAGTGGTCTGGAAGAGGACGCTGCGAGCTGGGGAGCAACATGGGCTCAGATGCCAACCAAAGGCGAGACAACAGCCAGGACACTACCAGGAGAGGGCACTCCACTGGTCTGAGCTAATTCCCAGAGACAACCAGTAGGAGGTGCTGGGTGATGAGTCCCAACACTGTCACACCTGTAAATCGGTAATGAAATAAATGCAAATATTTTATGTTTATAGGTTTTGTGTTAATGGGTGACTTCTAGAACTGGAGTACATTAGAACTTCCCAACATTTATCAATATAATGAAATCAAAGATGAGGGTACATGTTTATGTATTGTTTCACTGCCATAATGTAGTTTATAGCATTAGACGATGTTCGCACACAGACTAAATTTTGCTTTCTTAGCCTCAAACCAAAGCTTTTCATATGAATTACAACACCTATGTATAACCTTGTAGATTTTCTCAAAATCTAATAAATATTTCAGATCCTTACAGGGATAATCCTTATACACATAATCTTTATTAGCAGAAGTAATCCCACTGACTACTTGCATTGCTACTTGCATTGCTACTCAGTAGCATCTTCTTTGTACTATAGTACAACCTCAGTTACAAACTGACCAGTGAACCACACACCTCATTTAGAACTGGAAGTACACCATCAGGCAGCAGCAGAGATTAAAAAAAGCAAGCACAGTACAGTACCGTGTTAACATAAAGTACTAAAAAAAAGGAAATTTAAAAAAAAAAGATTTGACAAGGCAAGGAAACTTTCTGTGCTTGTCTCATTTAAATGAAGATGGTTAAAAGCCGCATTTTTCTTCTGCATAGTAAAGTTTCAAAGCTATATTAAGTCAATGTTCAATTGTAAATTTCTGAAAGGACGTTCTGTTCAGTTATGAATATTTTAGAGTTACAAACAACCCCCATTCCTAAGATGTTCTTAACTCTGAGGTTCTACTATATAGACTGCTATGTAAAATTGTCCTTTCACATTATAATGGTTAAGTATTTTTTCATTACAAATGCCACTTTATTTAATGGGGCTCTACTTCTCACTTTCAACTACTGAAAGAAATATATTATCTTTCATCTTTTTAGAATATGCTACTATGCAAGAATCCATCTTGTAAAGGTTCATTATTTTACTTCAAGATAATGTGCTATTGAATTGGACACAAAATTAATATGAACAGCAACCAAAAAAAGGGACTAGAAAAAGCATGGCAATTTTTCAACTCACTACGATTATACTAAGAAATGTCTAATTTTATTCAGATTATAAATGCCACTTATGTGTATGTGTTATAATAAATTTAACCACACTAAAAATCTTTGCATTTTTATTTCATTACTTTTTTAAAAAATGTGCATTATCCTACTTTTTTAAAAACCTGATTGAAATGTAACAATTTTCTGTGTGACGCCTTCAGTCTTGCATAATTTCCAGTATGGGCTTAAATCCCATTGATTTCAAGCATGAGCTTAGATGCTTTGCTGAAGTGGGGCCTATATTCATCTAAAATGTCAGCTGATAATGAAAAATATCTGCTATTCATGTAATAGAAGAATTCAGTGGAGAATCTCTGCCAGTGAATCTGTGGCAGACCAAAGAATATAAACTAGGATTCCCAAATCCACTCTCCTAACCACTAGACCTCAGTCTTCCTGGGTAGTTCATGCTTTGGTAACTTTAGGGTATGTCTACAGCGCAAATGAAGATGGGATTGGAGCACTAGTAGGCATGCCCATGCTAGCTTTAATCTAGCTAGCACAGGTAATAGTAGTGTTGTAGATGTGGCTCACAAACTTCAGAGTGAGCTAGCCATGCCAGAGAAGCCCACTAGGGAGCCTGGATAAATACTAGGATTGCTAGCTCATGCTGAAGTCTGTGCTGCCACGTACACACTGCTATGGTTACCTGCCTTAGCTAAATTAAAGTTAGTGCAGGTATACCTACCTACCTGTGCTATGATCACACCTTCGATGGCAGTGTAAATATACCCTTAGATACCTACAAATTATCACTGAAACACATTTGATTAATTGAAATTACAAAAACTACAAAGTGGTAGAGAATTTTCTGGTCTTAAGTACTGTCTCTGGAGGTGGAAGAAATTAGCACAAAATAAGAGCTAAGTGGTCTAGGAGCATAAAGGCTGAGTGGCAGTACCGTGCTGATGGAGTGGTATTACAAGTGATCTTATTATAACCAGGACTGAGATATTGCCACTGGAATGCTCAGAAATGCCCACGTTCTCTCGGTGCATGTTGAAACAGACATGAAACTACTAGACAGATTTTTGTGGTAACAATACTGATTGATTCCAAGTGACCCAGGGTATAATCATGTAGAGATACTGGGCCAAAGGGAGCAACTCCAGTGAAGTTACATGACCATTATTCCTGCAAGGTGGTGATGAAATCTGAAAAACTGGATTTTTTTAAAATGGTTTGCTTTGACTGTTCCTTCGCATCTGCTTACATGGAGAGGCTAAGTATCATATTTGCCTGACATGTAAATATAAATGTACCTGGTATTTATTCATAGAAATGAATTCAGCTACTAATCAATATTTTTCTGTATTTTGAGCATAATACAGTTTTGTTCTATTTTCTGGGCACCCTGATTTGTCATTGTGGTATCCATTTCAGAAACAGATGGGGAGATAAGGTAAGTCCTTCTAACTTGGTGGAGAACCCATTCAGCTCGATACAGTCAACATACTCGTAAAGAGTCAAAAAATCACTCTCTCCTGGATTTAGTTGTATTAATGAAAAGTAAATTCAAACTAATATGACATAAACCCCAGCCTTGACCTCCGATCCTGACTTAACTACACCTAGGTTTCCTCCCTTTAGACTGTTTGTCCCAGCTCTTTGCCTCTTTCCAAGAGGATTAGGTTGTCTTCTCTTAGGGCATGTATCATAGCTTCCTACTCAGATTAGAACCTTAGCGTTCATAAACTGAGAAGCTAGCATGAAACCTTCTAAGCTTAATTACCAGCTTAGATCTGATATCGCTGCCACCATCCAAAAATTCCAGTGTTTTGGCTCACTCTGGTCTCCCCAAAACCTTCCCTGGGGAACCCCCAAGACTCAGAAGCCCTGAGCCTTACACCAAAGGGAAAACAACCTCCTCCCTTTGTCCCCTCATGATCTCATCCCCAGCTTTCCCCTCCCTGGATTATCCTGGGCGATACTGTACTTAAACTCCTTGAATGCAAAACAGAGAGGGCAATTTACCTTCCCACCTCCTTCTTCCCCTGAGGCTTTGCAGCTTGAAACCTAGTCAAGCTAACACAAAGAGAATTTCCCTCCCTTTCGTTCCTTAGGCTACCCAGAGAGAAAAACTCAAACAAGTCTTAAAAAGAAAGCTTTATATAAAAAAGAAAGAAAAAACACATGAACATGATCTCTGCATCAACGTGACAATACACAGGGCTATTGCTTAAAAGAAAAATATGAATAAACAGTCTTATTCAAAAAGATATCCAATTTAAAACATTCCAGCAAA
>NC_133776.1:26182936-26300315 GCF_003597395.2 Chelonoidis abingdonii
CCCTGAGCTTTGAAAAATCCGGTTTCCTGATTGGTCCTCTGGTCAGGTGTTTGGTTCTCTTTGTTAACCCTTTACAGGTGAAAGAAACATTAACCCTTAGCTATCTATTTATGACAGCATGTCTATGCTACAACGGTACTCCTATGAGCCTGCAGCTGTGCCGCTGTAGTCCTGTGGTGTAGACACTTCCCAAGTTGACAGAAAGGGTTTTCCTGTTAATGTAGTTATTCCTTCTCTCCGAGAGGTGGTGGCTAAGTCGATGGAAGAATTCTTCTGTCACCCTAGCCACATCTACACCAGATGTCAAACTACAGCACTCAGGGTGCAAAATTTTTCACAGCCCCAAGCTATGAAGCTAGGTGAATCTAATTTTTAAGTGTAGACCAGGCCTTATATTCATTGTGAAGTCTAATGATCTTTGAGCCAGCAGTAATTAATTGCGCCTTGGAGGCTGCCAACAATTGTTTAAAAACATGGGAGGAATAGAAGACTCCCTTTATTCAAGCCTTATTTATAGGGTTTTGATTAAAAAAATTTGGCATCAGTACCTGAGAACATTACTGGCTGAAATTATAACAGACCAGATCAATACTTGCATGTGAAAAACAATCTAATTTTGTTTGCCTCCCATAAACAGAATTATTTTTTTTCTTAAAATCAAAGGTGATTTCTCTTTTTCCTTCAAAAACTGAAATCTGTGATTTCTGATTTAAGCAGGTGCTGAGGACCTTTCCTTGAATGATATGAAAGAAATATAAAAACAAATAGGTTTCCAAAGGCTTAAACATGCACATAGAAGTTAATGTAAGATGTGGCTATAATTCAAGCAGCATTCGAAAAACGTATTGTTGCCCTTTTTCAACCTGAGCAACTAGTCAAGGTTTGGGGCCTTGAGGATGTTCCAGTTAGAAGTAGAAGTTGGTGATAGTCAGGTATTTCCTTGATGCAGTTTTGTTTATTTACAAAGAATGTACCAAGTCCTGTGTCTCTGAATGCAGCAGGACTCAAGAACAAAAGGAGCAATTTCTTCACTTAGGGTATGGCTACACTTGCAGCTGTACAGCGCTGGGAGTTACAGCTGCAAGTGTTACAGCTTCGTACAGCTGTGTAGGGAAAGCGCTGCAGTGTGGCCACACTGACAGCTACCAGCGCTGCAGTGTGGCCACATTTGCAGCATTTGCAGCGCTGTTGGGAGTGACAGAACAGGCATTCTGGGATACCTCTGAATACCTCTGGAGGCCAATTACAGTGCTTTTGGTGGCCACACTGGCGGAGCAGCGCTGCATCACCAGCGCTGCAATTGTTATACCCCAGGCAGAGCAGGAGTACAGCCAGCGCTGCAGCCAAGGAGATGCAGTGCTGTATGTGCCTTACAAGTGTGGACGGTGAGTAAGTTGCAGCGCTGTAAACCCACCACCAGTGCTGCAACTCTGCAGTGTAGCCAAGCCCTTACAGTCGAAAGTCTCTTCAGCCAAGAGGCCCGAATAGGGTTGCCAGCTTCCAAATTTCTTAAAACCAGATACTACAGCCCCCAACCACTGGGTCGCTCAAACCCTTCTGTGCCCCCTCGCTTGCCTGCTCTCCCTCCCCCTTCCCCAGTTGCTCATTGCTCCCCCTACCCCTGGGACTCACCTGCCGCCTGCAGAGCTGGTCTGGGAGCTAACATGGAACCTGCCTGCCCACGAGATGTAGGTAGGAGGTGGACTCCGACTGAGAAGGGGCTGGCATGGCTTGACAACCACCCACCCCAGGCAAGGGGCAGGCTGGCAATGGCATTTCCAGGCAGTGACCCCCATTTCAGCACTCCTGCAGGCAGTAACCAGACTTTTGGTGTCCAGTCAGTTCTGACCAGACACCCTTCAGGTCCCCTTTTGACTGGACTGCACAGTCAAACACAGGGCACCTGGCAACTCTAGGCCCAAAAGCTTTTCCCAGGGTCACACTGTGCTTATAGGCTCCAGCTTGGCTTTTTCTTGTCTCTTTTCTTCTGCCTCTCTCTGTTCTTGTCTGTGACCTCAATATCTGCTTGTTTTCTCACACTGACACACAGTTACCCAACTTAATACTCAGCCCAAAAGCTCCTGGGCAGGTACACATACACCTTTTTGTCTTAAGTGAGGCTCATATTTACGGTTAAGTTAACTGAAGGGTGAGTTCACACCTATCGACCTCAATGGGGTTTTAACCCAACCCATAACCCAACCTCAGCTTTTACTAGTACACTGAACTGAGCATTGCTACAGGGACAATTTAAGCACAGAAAGGTGGTAAGTGCTACAAATGTCCATCGAATTATGATAAATCATTTTCTTTTAGCCCCTCACTGGTTTCAGACTGTTGTAGAGCACTTCTACTGCAGGCTATGTTGATTGACTTAAATCACTGGTGTGAAAGTAGAATGAATTATATTATAAAAATAAGAATAGATTAAAGAAATGTTGTATGTAACTTTAAGCAGAAGTAAGAAATGTTGAAATACAGGTGCCAGGAAAAGAAACATTAGACATAAACAATGGTGCTAATGGCAAAACATTAACAGAAGATCAGTAAGAGTTAGTAAGGAAGTAGGATATGCATGCTGTGCCCCAGGTAAATTTTACAGTTTTGCTCTCTTTGTCCCTTTGTTTAGTTCTCGCCCTTTTATCTGTATAAATAAGATAGTTTGTGTCTTTCATGGTGCTCACATTATCTGGATGTTATTAGCAGAGCGCTGTGCTAATAAAACAGAGTGATCTGACAAACTGTGAGTCCTGAGTCTAACTTTGACACTGGCTTCTAAATTAGAGATGCACTAATTGTTTTGGTTTATATTCATCAAAAGGTTTAAATCCAGACCAAAAAAATCACTTTCACGTCCATCGGCTTACATTAGTTTTAAGAGGATGAGGGTTGGGAAGCAAGACCAACATTAAAAGGGCATGAAAATTCCTACTTGATACTGTAGCTACCTGAGGGAATGTCCACTGCCTGAGATCTCAGATTAACTAAATAGCTGTTGAAAGGTCAGAGCTGCACTGTATTAGAAGAAGCAAGAGAACTTCCTCTTTGTCATAGGGTTGGAACTGCAAACTGTCCCACTGCACAAACAAGCTGAAGAAGATGGGGTGCACAGATCCTTTTCTCTCTGTCTCACCCCTTGTTTCTGTTCCTCTCAGGAGAATGCAGCTGTGGAATTCTCTCTCACTCAACATGTAACCATGTTGATGGCATGTTTCACAAATGAGCCCTAAACTTTTTTTAAAACTCCTTTTAAGAATTCTCAGTGTTTATTTTGTGTGATTTTTTTTGGCTATTTTCTGCATGTCTATTTAGTGTGACTTTTTTTTAATTGGCAATCTGTCTTTATTCCCTCCAGAATCTGTGGCCAGTTGGAGATTCTTTCAAGAATTCATTGTATTCATCATAAATTTGCTGTGAGGTGATATGTGCCTCCTGAGTAACGCTGAGCCCCCTCAGCTCCCATTGATTTCAGTGGGAACAGAGGACATTCAACACTCACAGGCTTAATAGATTGAATTTGTATTGAAACACACAAAAGCCTCACACATGGGCACTTAACAACTATTACATATTCATGCTATAAAACATATTTATGTTTGGAAAACTCATTTGTCCATCTCAGTACAGGAGATAGGGACACCGTATCATCCCCCGATAATGATGAACTTTCTCCCTTGTAAAACGTTGCCAAATTACCAGCTATCTCAGTATCTCCAAAGAATGATTTGATACTACACTGATCTTTGTGTATCTAGGTGAAAAAACAAAATAGCCAATAGGTAAGTGGGAAATTATTTAGTACAATTTGCAAAGCATGATGACACTCCAAATTATGGACAGCACAGTGCAATATTATTTCTGGCACCGTTTCAGCTTTGGGAAAAATTCTATTAGTGCTTGATTGTGTTTGAACATGCTTCCTCCTAGGTACCACTTTGAAAATTTTCTTCCCATTAATAATAAGCAAAAAGCTTTGTTTCTATAGCCAATCTTATGATCCTACATTGGAAGAACATATACAGAAAAATGATCTTTTTTCTAATTTCCTCCTATTATTAAATCTACAAATGTAGTGTTCATGAGAGACACCAGATTGGCAGTGCTGGAAACTACAGTCCAGTGTCTATCAACTGAACAGGTACAGTATGGACTAGACCTGCGTAATCTATGCCAAGATGGACATAAACTGTGTAGCATGTCCCCTGTTTCCATGGCATCTCAGTTCTGAATTCTACAGAAAACTGGACGTTCTGTCTCAGATTCTTTAGTCTGGACACTGTATGTGTGGTACAGCACCGGAGTGTGGGAAGTTGGGAAAAGGGACTTTGTGTATCTTTGCATTCCCACAGTCTTGTGGAAAGACCGCTCTACATTGTGTTCTGCTAAACCTTTGCCACGTGACCCATCAGGGAAATCCACTGGTGGGCCGGGATGGTTTGTTTACCTGCAGCATCCGCAGGCTCGGCCAGTTGCAGCTCCCATTGGCTGCGGTTCGCCCTTCCAGGCCAATGGGGGCTGTGGGAAGCAGCGCAGGCTGAGGGATGTCTGCTAAATTGACCGATTATGCATGGATCAACACTGCGGCGATCATCCGGTAAGTGTAGACAAGCCCTAATGCTAGTGTGGCAGAAGAACATAGCACAACTGAAGATGAAGGTGGCTGAGAGGTGCAGTGTAATGAGCTCCCCCGGGTGTTCAGTGATCACACACTGCTTAAGGTGCTTGCAAGAGTTCTGTTTTATTCTGTGTCCAGTTGCAGCTGGCTGTGCATGAGCTTCACAGACTCCCTGTCAGGGAATCTCAGCTCCTAAAGACACATTCCCAATACCATACCCATTAGCTGGGTTGCAAATGTGTGTGGCTTGAGAGATGCAGGTGGAATAGGATTTGAAACAAAGTGCTGTTGTGGTGGATGGTGCTGACTGTCAGCTTTAGGGAAGGCAAGTGCTGCAGTGTCAGGGCTCTGGCTGCATTAAAATTAGTTAGATTTTTAAATAATGTGCTCTCACTTCCATTCCTTTGTTATTATCATCTTTCTTCTATCTGTAAAGAACACCTCCATGTTTCACTATTTTAAAAATTAAAAGCACTTTCTCAAACGGGCAGGTAATGACGTACACTGACAAAAGGAAATAGAAGAAAAGCAGGAGGCTGACATTCAAATATGCATTAAAACAGGATGTGACCAATTTTAATCCAACATTGCTCACAAGAGATAGCAATACAGTATAGTGCTAATATTACTGCTACTCATTTACATGAGCTGAATGTTTGTAAAATCAAAATGCCCTAGAAAGAATAATGTCTGGATGTGAATCCAGGGCATATGAAGGGTGCTATGCTAAAATATTTTAAATTATTTAACACAGAGAAAACATAGCACATTGCATTAGGTCATGATTCACATTTATGGAGATTCAACAACCACCTACTGTGTTTGGTTTCTTCTGCCGCCTTTAATTTTATAATGTTACAGTCAGATAACTTACTAAAAAAGCTTTATGAAGCTAAAAATTGATGACTTTGTGCCAAATTTAAACAAAGGTAAATGAAGCATCTTCACAGTAGTTTATAGCAAAATCTAATATTTATTTATTTTATTTTGATTTCTCAAACAAAAATGCACCTGTCCAAAGTTCTAGGCACCCTGCAAGCTCCTAAAATGACATTTAAAAAAAAAATCATAGTAATACAACTCACTCAGCTTTGGCTCTTAACAAAATCCAGCTGTACTAAAACAACCATTCCATCTCAGCTCCTACCCTGTTCTCTATACCCATGAGCCTCTCTCAAGTCTCAGAAAACAAAGGAATCTTGCAACACGCTGTAACATCCTGCTTGGGGTACTCAGAACTGTGAGCCACTATGTTACCCACCCACCCCACCCCAGTCTCACCAAATGAGAGCTTTGCTGCTGCTGAGCTGTGTCAGCTCCCTGACACACTAGCTCATCTGTTACCTGCAAGGCAAGGTTTGGACTGGCAGAGTCCTGAAGAGTTTTCTGGCAAGGCAATCATTGAATCCCAATTCCTGAGTTCCCCAGAGATGTCTGCCTGTAGTGTCCAGCCTGTTAGGTTAGCTGAAGACTCACATTTCACTGTAATACACAGTCCTATGATGGTTTTGTAAAGAAACAAGAATAAGTTTATTAACAAAGAAGAGAGGTTTAAGTGATAAAAAGGAAGAATAAAAGAAACAGATGTAGTTACAAGTAAAACAAAATATGCTTTCTAGTGACTAAAACTTAATTTCAGCAAGTTTTTATTTTTATCTTAGCAGTTTTCTCACCTATATGCAGTTTCCAGCTATTCTTGCCTCCCAGGCCAAGATGATCCAACTTTCAGAGAGCACTGAACCCTAAGTTTCGGACCAGCGTGTTACCAGTTTGCATACGATTCCTTGTATGACATCTTTAAGATACACATTATGACAGTAGTGTGTTGGGGAAATGTGTGTCAGACCAGATACGAGTAACAGTATGGTGTGCCCTCCGCCAGTTTATATTGAGTGACTCCTAGAGACACACGTGCCCTGACTGTCAACATATCTTTTTCAGAGCAAGACAGGGAGTGAATTCCAAAGCATCTGCCCGCAGATGCTTCCCTTATATGCTAAGGGATCCAGTTTGAACCTATTGCTTGAAGTCAGTTCCCACAGGGTAGCATGAGAAACGGAAAGTGATTTCTCGTATAGACATGTCCCAGGCCATTTTGGGCTCTGTATTTTGTACAGTGCCTAGCACAATGGGGTCCTGGTCCATTTCTAGGTCTCCTAGGTGCTATGGTAATACAAATAATAGCACTTTAATTTCTACTTGGAAACCAAAGAACTCATGACACATATTTATGGCATCAAGAACTCCCAGTAGGACACTCCACTTATCAAATGAGCTTCTGAATAGTCTTATGATGTAGCTAGGGTGACCAGACAGCAAGTGTGAAAAATCGAGACATGGGGTAGGGGGTAATAGGAGCCTATAGAAGAAAAAGACCCAAAAATCGGAACTGTCCTTATAAAATCGGGACATCTGGTCACCCTAAATGCAGCTCCATGGGGACTTCATAGTGGTAATCTAATCTTGAAGTGACAGAAATATGGATGATGGTAGCAAGAGCAGCATCTGGCAGAAGAAGAAAAAAGAAAAGAGGGGTGTGGGAGCCTGCAATCTTCTGGCTAAGTACAGATGAAAGAAAATCTGTCCTGGCCACAGATGCTACTTGGTCATCTAAAAGCATCTTTCAGAGTAGAAGCCGTATCCGCATCTGTATCCGCAAAAAGAACAGGAGTGCTTGTGGCACCTTAGAGACTGACAAATTTATTTGAGCATAAGCTTTTGTGGGCTAAAGCCCACTTCATCAGTTGCATAGAATGGAACATATAGTAAGAAGATATATATAGATAGATATATAGATATATATCTATCTATATATATCTTCTTACTATATAAATATATACACACACACACAGAGAAGATGAAAAAGTTGAAGTAGCCATACCAACTGTAAGAGGCTAATTAATTAAGATGAGCTATAATCAGCAGGAGAAGAAAAAAAAATTTGTACTGATTTTTTTTCTCTTGCTGATTATAGCTCATCTTAATTAATTAGCCTCTTACAGTTGGTATGGCTACTTCCACTTTTTCATGTTCTCTGTATATTTATCTACCTATCTATCTATCTTCTTACTATATGTTCCATTCTATGCATCTGATGAAGTGGGCTTTAGCCCATGAAAGCTTATGCTCAAATAAATGTGTTAGTCTCTAAGGTGCCACAAGTACTCCTGTTCTAAAAACATCTGATGGTCTAACCTGACCCCCAACCTATGACTACTGGATGGCTTAAAAAGGATGAATATCAAATGTCCAAATATGAATGAATATTTTCAGCTACTATGCATGCTCCCAGGTTTTCAGTCCTTACATGCCCCCTGTTGCTGTACAAAAACAAAGAAAAAATCCTGCTTGACACTGTCCTAATGTGTAGACTTCACCCTGTACCCCACTTCTTAACTTATGGTGGATTTTGAGAGGTGAGAAGTATAGGTTTGAAGTTGTACATCCCATTCTGTATGATGTCTTTTAGGGTGACTGATTGGTCCCTCCCCAAATACAGTCTTCAGAGGCAGGGTTAGCAAAGACACCGTCCATCCCTACCCCTACAAATCTATGTTAAAATCCGAGGGACCTGGCTGCCTCCAGTTCTGTAGTGGGGCAGGAAAAGCTCTTGCTACTATTGCCCACATGCCTAGGCCTCCACAGAAAACAATTGCATGCAGTGACTAGGGAAAGCCTGCATGGTCTACAGTGATGACTGTGAGCACTCCCGCTGCCCTTGTAAAGACTCCCTTTTTATTAATGAAGGGATATATGACTGTAAGAACTCTGGATATAGAGATCTCAAACCCAGCGCTCCAATAGTTCTTAAAGCATGAGTTGAGCAGCACTTATAGACTGTGTCCAGAGTTGCTTCCATCACAATGTTAAGCATGAACCAGTAAAAGAGAGTGAGAGAGATGGATTCAATTATGCATTCATCTGTCTCAAACAAAGGGCTGTGGGTGGGTTAATCATGTAGTCAAGCAGCTGCTCCCATTGTGTATCTGTGTTTATTTTCATATTGTCTGAGAGTACTGTTTTACTATTATTTTATGTAACCAAGTGCTGGAATTGTGAGATTAGGTCGGGGTAAACCGTAGCATTGGGACTTGGGAGGGAAATTAGTCCACAAGACCAGATCTGTTTTAACAGGTGGTTTTTAACATGAAACAAATTTGAGAACTAGTGCACTGGATAGTTGGTATTTTGGAGAATCAGACTTCAAAGCATATGCTGTGAAGAGTGGTAGATTGACAACAAAGCTGATAAGGCAAAGAATGCTGTAGAGCAGGGGTCTCAAAGTCCCAGCCCACGGGCCATCTGCAGCCCAAGAACCTCCCCAATGTGGGGCCCATGAGGTTCCAGCAATTTTGGGGCCGGGTCTCTCCCTCAGCCCCACCTGCTGCCCCCAGGCGCTCCACCCGCCACATCCCATGGGTGATTTAAAATGGCCTGGGGCCCCACACACCACCGGCAGCACAGCAGAGCTGAGCAGCTTCATGCACACTCGCTCTATGTGGCTAGTGGCCCTTCCCTGTGGCCCCAGGGTGGGGTGGGACTATGCCTCCGCCCGAGCGCCCCTGTGGCCAATAGGAAGCTGCAGGGGTGCTGCCTGGGGGCAGCAGCTCGCAGAGGCCCCCTAGCCCATCCTGCCTTGGAACCCCAGGTAAACACCACACTCCCCTCTCTGAACCTGCACCCCCTCCCCACATACTCCCTCTCACCCCCAAACTCCCACCCAGAGCCTGCACCCCTCCCGCTCCTCCCTCCCAGAGCCTGCAACCCTCCCCCCTCCTCCTGTGCCCCAGCCCAGAGCCTGCAACCCGCACCCAAACTCCATCCCAGAGCCTGCACCCCAGACCCTCTCCCCAACCCAAACTTCCTCCCAGAGCCCAACCTCTCACCCCTTCTGCACTCAAACTCCCTTCCAGAGCCTGCACCCCCATCTCCTACCCCAGACCTCCTTCCCCAACCAAACTCCTTCCCAGAGCCTTAGGCAGGTAGGGGGCAGAGTTTGGGGGGGCAGAGTTTGGGGGGCAGTTTCTGGGCAGCATGAGTGACATTATTGGCCGGCTGGGAGGATTTGAGGACTGGCACTGGCCCTAAGGTAAATTGAATTTGAGACCCCTGCTGCAGAGAAATGAGAGTCAAGAGCCATTTATAGCATCACAATGTTACTCAAGGCAACGAAAGGAGCATTAGTTAACAGTGAAAGACTAATAACCTAAAAGGATGAATTTAACCCTTCAAAGAGCTTGGACAAAATTTACTACATAAGGCAGCAATCAACGCAGAACATCCAGAACTAGTACTAGTTTAAATGTAGATAGAATATAAAAATCCCAATAATGGAAACACTCATCCGGAGCTGTGGGTGTTTTTATAAGACTTATAATTTAACAATAAATCAGAGAATCACATTGGATACTGCTACTTCTCCCTAGTCATAATAGCTACAGCCTCAAGAAGGGAAGCATAAATAAAATCTTCAGTTGAAACTACAGGGCACATTTTTAAGTTGATACCAATGTGAGTAGTTACATTCTATTTAGAGATGACACTGGGGTTAATACTCATACTCTTGTGAAAAATAATACTGAATCTTTTCTGACCATGGAACATGGATTGTCTTTCATGAAAGTTGGCACCTCTGACAGCACGGCACCCTTTAGGACTATTCTGGGACACTGGTTGTGTATGCTCTTAGAAGGAAGTGTGTCACCTACAATGAACAGAAACCACTTGTCAGGAATGGGTGGGTGTTTTTAAATGTTTGGAAATCTTTAAATTGACTTCAGCTGTTAGAACAGAACATTTCTAAAACGCAGACTGCCAGAAATTCATATGAAAAGTAAAAGGCAAATACATCATTCAGAGCTGTAAGCCTGGATTTCAGCCAAGTTGGCTAAGTTGTTTAAATAACTGTCTGAATAAATCCCTCAGATAACCATTCTGCTTCCATCAGCCTAGATCATTTAACAGTGAGGCTAACCAGCCAGAATATCTGCTTTTGCTGTTTTCCCTGACAATTTTCTCCTTGCCTAATTAAAGCATTCTCTCAATTTCCTTCTGCTTTAGGGATTAGGATGCTTATTCTCCCTACGAACAATTGCTAAATAGTGTATGGTGGCTCCCAGTGCAATAGAGGATCAATTATGATAACTCAATGAACTAGAATAGAGGTATATTGTTTTCTGCCCAGATAAATCTCTCAAGCCACTGTACTAAATCTATTAGGGCTGTTCTACGTTTTCAGGACATTAAAACAACCCTGAAACCTATCTGGGGATGATGCAAATGATGATGCAACATATACATCACAATTGTGTAATGTGATAACTTTGACTTAGCGGACAATGCCCAAGAACAGAGGCAATACTTGATCTAGCTTCCAGTACATAGTCCCCACCTGTCTGCTGTGCTCCTGGAGTTAGTGCAGGGGTCTCAAACTAGGGGTTGGGACCCCTCAAGGTGTTGTGAGGTTATTACCTGGGGGATTGTGTCAGCCTCCACCCCAACCCTGCTTTGTCTCCAGCATTTATAATGGTGTTAAATATATTTAAGTGTTTTTAATTTATTGGGGGACGGGGTCACACTCAGATGTATGCTATGTGAAAAGGGTGGTCACCAGTACAAAAGTTTGAGAACTACTGAGGTGGCTCCTTAACTCAAGGCACTTACTTGGTAGTGCAGCACATGGTTTGTACTCTGTAGCAAGGTGCCTGGGTGCTGCAGGACTGTAGTGAAATTTTTTCAGTGTCTATGTAACATCAACAGATCTTGGTTGGTGGTGGGTGGGGTCAACCCTGGGACCTGTGAAGCTTAATGCATGAGTCAAAAGCCACATACCTGTTAGCTAGGGTTGTAACAGACTCATTAATCTCTCAGTGGTCTTGGTGACATTAGAGGGGACAGAACACCACACCCAGGAGGTGTGTGGGTTACATCTACAGATATGTTTTTACATGGAGCTTTTATTTAAGTGTGACATGACTAGTAAAATGAGTGTAGCAGCCCCTTCATTTTACACAGTTCCCACATTTCTGGCGGGCAAGGTTGGACACTGATGTTGTCTGTAGGTTTCAGAGTTAACAGAGTGAGTACACATGGATTCTACGTTTTTTTTCCTCAAACGGAGAAAAGTTCTGAGTCAGAGTTGCGTCCTGCAGCTTTCCTAGCGCTGTACAGAGACCAACGCCGCCTAGGAAAGGGGCCTCCGAGCTCACAGAGAGACAGCCCGGAGGGAAGGGGGGGCAGTGTGATCTAGTAAAGCCCCGCCATGCGCGCAGCCGGGGTACAAGGCTGCTACTCGCACCACTGCCACAGCTGAGGACCCGGTCGCCCCAGAACTCGCGAACGCATCCGTCACAGCGACCCCCGCCAAGCTTGAACGAGCAGGGCGCACCGCCCTCCCGGCCTCCGTCATAGCGCAGCGCCGGCGCCCTAGGAGGCGGAACGGAAATGAGGAAGGGGAAAGAGCCGGTCGACTTCCGGTTCCGCTAGGCACTGCTGCCGGCTCCGGGCGGGGGCTCCGCTGCCTGAACACCCGCCGTGCGGCGACGCGAGCGGAGGAAGATGAGCTTCGAGCACCGCAGGGGCTGGAGCCGCGGCGGAGGAGGGGGCCCCCGGCCTTCCTCCTCCTCCGCGGGGGCACACGAAGGCCGAGGGGGCCGGGGGCGGCATCCCAGTCACCTCAAGGGCCGCGACATCGGGCTGTGGTACGCGCGGAAGCAGAGCCAGAAAAGCAAAGAGCCCGACAGGCAGCAGGTAACGGCCGCGGCGCGCGTCTGGCGCCTCTCGTCCGGCCCCGCCCCCAAGTCCTGCTCGCTCCTTTCCTCCCCCTGGGCCCAGGGCTTAGCCGCCGCTACTCTCCGGCTCCGGCTCTTCTCCCTCTGCCCCTGGTCCTTCCCCGCTTGACGGGCCGCTGGCGCTGGGACGTTGCCCTGGCAGTGAGCGGGTGCAGCGCGGGTTCTGCTGCGCTGGACCCTGGGCCCATTGTCAGCTGCTTTTGTGTGGTGTGTCGCTCTCTCCATGTACGTACACACCCCCAACTTATATGTGATCTCCCCCCAGTATGTTTGGGCACACAGAGTAGACATGTTAGTTTTTAAGGTTTTGCTCCCCCCTCCCTTCCCCCCAAAAACCACCCGACCGGCCCTATTACAATAATCTGTAGAGAACATAACCAATTTAAAGATGATATGCTGTATTGAGTTTGCTGAGTATTGAAACTGGTTTCAGGCTGTGTCTTACCCCTTTTTCAGCTGTTGTCTCCCAGGTAGTTATGCAAACTCCAGAAAACCGTAAAAGAAGTAACCCTGTATCTGAAAAGCTAAATGGTTAAAAGCAGGTAGCATGGAAGAACACTATTCATGTTTGTGTGCTTTACTCATCCCTGTTTTTAAAACTTCTCTGCAGAAAAGGTTGCTCTTGCACTTTTTGCTTCTCTAGCAGCAACATAAAGAGCTGTAGTGGGAAAACTGAGGATTCTCAGGGGTTGTTTTTTTCTGCTATGGGAAGTATTGTATGCAACAGCACAGCTATTTCTAATAACATGTCTTTGTAGTATCTGTATACCTCCACAGGTACAGAAAAAATAGGAAGCAGGGAATGTAGAAGAAGAGAGAGAAACTCTTTTTAAAAAGCAATGAAAAATTTATTATTCTGGTTTTGTAATTAGTAGCTAAAGATTGAAAAGACCTAAATACATCAAAGCTTTTCTTAACTTGCTAAAATGGTCAGAAGAAGTCTCCTTGGTGACTTTTAACAGGCTTTACTGTAAGTAGAGGGTTTGGGAATGTCAAGGTGACTAAAAAGATTAGCATTCTAGAGACGATTATGTGATATCTCAGTTTCTTAAACTGGGGTTCTCCTTATATCTGTAATGCAAAGAATACCACCGCTTAAGTCTTCCTTACAAATAATAATTTGTGCATGACTTTGACTGTAAGTCTATAGATAAGTCAAAATCTGTGTGGTTGCTAAAATGTCTTGTATGGCATGTTGGAAAGATCCACTCACCTCTACATTGTGCATAAACAAGTTTAATTTAGTAGTCCCATAAATTGTACTACTGTTACAATTGCAGGAAAATGAAAAACATTTTTGTAGTTAAACCAAGTATGCAACTAAATGTCGAACATGACTATATCCCCTTAACACTGGTGGAAAAACTGTTTTTCTTTCCTCAAATTAGAGAGCCGTTGTGCGTATGGATGAACACAGGGAAGAACAGATAGTACAGTTGCTGAATACTGTCCAGACTAGAAATGAAAAAGAACAAGAATCTGTGTCATGGTGGTCCGGTGAGGAAGAAGGGTAAAAAAATCAATCACTTATGCTATCTGTTTCTCTCTTAGAAAATGGTGGCAAAAGATTTCAGTAGAAACTGCAAAAGTTAAAAGTGGTGACATTATCATGTGGGTTAGAATCAGGGCCGCCCAGAGGATTCAGGGAACCTGGGGCAAAGCAATTTTGGGGGCCCCTTCCATTAAAAAAAAAAGCTTCAATACTATAGGACACTATATTCTTGTGGGGGGCCCAGGGCCTGGGGCAAATTGCCCCACTTGCCGCACCCCCGCCCCCGGCAGCCCTGGTTAGAATAAATAAATAACATGTTATAAATACTGACTTTTTTAATATAGTAATTCATACAGGAAATAATTACTATGAGCATTGTTTTCAAACAATTTTCTAGGTTATGCTTGAGTTCTGGGTTTGAAATTTTTACCCACAATAGAAGACTAAACGTACTAACCATAAGCCAATAGGCAAGAACCTTCATTTTTTATTTTATTTTGTTTACCTGGGCACTTATAAATGTTTATTACAAAAATTAAATGGTTGAAAATTGGTGCAAAAAATTAACTTCAAGTTTTCTGGATAAATATCAGGGTTAGTATTGGGAGGGACAGGATGACAGGAAGAAGCAACAAATAATGGAAAAGATAAGAATATTGAAAGTAAAAGCAATATAATGTTGTGGATTATTTAATGAATGTACACACAGGCATGCCCATGTTGCTGTGTATATCTTCCACCACACTGTCTTACTTAGCCTCACATTTACACGTGGACTAATTTACTATAATATAAATCCCTCTACCTAGTATAATGGATTGGATTTTCTTAATGTAACCAGTATTTTCATGTACTTGCAAATTCAAGTGAAAATCAGTAAAAACTGAATAATAGCTTTTGTAAAATGTGGGGAAATGTTGGTTTAAAAAAAAAAAAAAAATCAGAGCCATACTAATAGGAAATATTAGGGGTAGGAGGTGGAAGAAGGGGGGGTATCTTCACCCAGTGAGTTCCACAGATTTACCTCTTTTCATTCCCGGCTGCTGGGAGGGAGAGGGCAGGATTCTCGACTTCCAAGGATGCTTGTGAACTCCATTTTTTGATACAGTTTTTCTCTGGTCTTATGCTAGCAAACTTTATAGCTGTAATTCACCATCAGTAGCAACAACTGTAGAAGCTATAGTGTAGAGAAGACTCTTCTTTGCCACTGTGGTATTTATTCCTGCTCAGTTTAGATGTAAGAATTCCTGAATATCTCTACACTGCAGCTTGGATCTTTTAAGAGTGCATAATTAAGTCCCTGAAGCCAGATTTTTAAGCATGTTTTTATGCCAAAACTCCTTTTGAAATCAATTAGTTAAGTATCTAACTACCTTTGGCCTGGCATACTCTGAAAATATCAAAATTAATCTTGAGTATCAGACTCTGGCTAGCATGTATCTGATAAATGTTGAAGCTCCCCTTGCTGTTGGAAGGGAAGAGTGCTGTCTTTCCCACCCCAAAGACTGTTGGGGGAATGGCTGTGATGCTGAAACTCTGCCTCTTGCATTTGGGATGCAGAGTACTATCCTACTCTATTCTTCCCTGGCCTCCATTTTGGGGGGGGGAGGGGTTCTCCTTGTGAATAGGTTCAGCCTCAGTTAATGTTTTCCAAGCTGAAGTGAAATAGGCGCACTTCTTGACAATTTCGTTTCTACCCACAGGAGTCTCAGTAAGTAATGAAACTAACCACCAGAATCTTGTTAATTTCACTCTGCCACAAAGGAAAAAGTTATTGTCCTAATCTCCCAATCATTCCCAATTATGAGATGGGACAATGAGAATGGCTAAGACAGTAGTTCTGTCTGCAGACTCAGACACAATTACATTGGTTCACAGTCACTATTCTCTGCTACATAAGTAGGAGAAACCTATTTTTAGACACAGGCTTAAAGGAACACCATGTAATAATCCTATGTTGTAAACAAAAAGTCTTATACTTTTATTGTAACAAAATAAACACCATCTGCTTAGCAGTAACACTTCTATCTGAATATTTTACTTGCTACTGTGATAAATTTCATGTATTTGACAGCAATTTATGTCTAGTTTTTCACAGGTTTTATGAATCTTTCACATAGCAATGGGGATAAATATTTTTAAAAGCTGGAAAAAATAATTTGTAGAGCCATAAAAATTATCAGAGTGCTGGCAAGCGTAGTTCCTGAAATGAATTTTAACTAACTTCAAAAAAATTGACTATATCTCAAATTGGCAATCTTTTTAATACCAAAGATTATTAAAATTGAGAGCTTTAAAAAATCCTATTTACTTGTCACTATACTGTTATACCTTTTTGCATTTCTCTCAGATTGAATAATGAAACTCAAAAAAACTTTGTTTAGTTAGTTTCACTTGTGGATGGCTTGTATGGCAGTGATTGGGTTTCAAACACTGCAGAGGAATAGTTTGTTAAACTGTTTGGAAAAAATATATAATTTTAATTATAGTAATACTGTATTTCCATTGATACACGTAAAAAACAATTCTGCCAAATTATATTCTAGGACAAATTTAATTTACACATATCTTAAATTTTGCAGAAATTGATAACGTCTCCATGCTCACCAGGGGAACTTTTGTACTTACCTCTGCTGAATGGACTTTTTCAAACTATGTCTGAGTTGATATATTCAAGTATATTTTTGGTGAAAAGTGCAAGACTGTTAAGACACATTGCCTTCCCGCACAAAGGCCAACTAAGTTTGTAGCCTTGTTTGTTTTTTTTCAGAGAGAGAGAGACTAGGAATCTATCAAAGGGAGCCCTGTTTTGCACTTGTTTCAGTAGCCAAGTATATATTGGATTATCTCCTCTTAGAAAGATTTTAATGTGGAAATTGCATTATAACCAAATCTTTGTTTCTGATATAGTCAAGAGGTAGCTGTAGAGAAACCAACCTTGGTGAAGACTTCTGTAAAGCAGAGACCAATTTTGGAGAAAACATTCCTAGATCGAGATTCAGAATATCTCTTTCAAGAAAATGAGCTGGATATTGATTTGAATGAGAAATTTAGAGAAGAGTTAAGAAGGAAGAAATTTGATCCTAGATACATTGAAATGCAGGTACTAGATAATGGTTAACTAGAAGACACAACTGGTGCTAATGTTTTTATTTATAATAGTTTTTTATTTTTATAAGCAAAAATTAGTTACTTTTTATACCCTTGTTAATGGAAAAGTGTCGTTATAAAAATCTGTTTAGAGTTAACTTATGTGAAAATACTTTTTTTGAGAGTGTCATGATGTTACTTTATGCAATTTATCAGCTGTGCACTATTTCAATAAACGCTTGTACATAGCAATTAACAATAGTAAAACATTTGGAAAATATTAAATCCTGTGAATACTTCTGAACATAAACATGTATTTTGTATAATAATTTTCATGTGAATTTAATCCTAAAATGCTAAAATTTAAATGCAAGGTAGTGGACAGCGTATGATATTATTTTTAAGTGAATGAATTAGATAATTCATCTATAAAACCAGTAATCTGCCTTTAGACCAGTTTATGGTCTAGAAATCATGCTGGTTGCTCTAGTGGTCGTGAAACAAGGCAATGTTGATATGGACATATTAGTTGCTTTTGTCACAGTTTATCATAAGGTGGTGCTGATCTGCTTTCAAGGACTTATGTAAGAGAATGGACTCATATCAGCTGATTTCAACTATTCTTCTCTGGCCAAATCCAGAAGATCATAATCTGACTCTAAGACAGGAGTCTCAAACACGCGGCCTGCGAAGCTCTTCCCTGCGGCCCACCAAACTCCCTGTGCCCTGCCCCCACCACACACAGTTACTTCTTGTTGCCGTCCAACTCCCCCTCCCCCCCAGATTATTTTCTGTGGCCGCTAAGCTCCCCGCACACTGCTCCCCAATGTTTTGGGCTGGGTCTCTCCCTTAGCCCCGCCTGCTGCCCTCATGCGCAACCCCCAAGTGTCTCCCGGCCCCCACTTGCTGCCCCCGCACCTCCCCCGGACCCTGCAGCTCATGCTGACTCCGCTCCAGCTTCCGGCATCACCTGCTGCCGCAGGGTCCTAATGCCCCCCTTAACTAGGGCCAGGGCAGGCTGCCCTTCTGCCCTAGTCCTGAGCCTTTCCAGTGCCCCAAACCCCCTCATCCTCAGCCCCACAGCCCTCACCCCTGCACCCCCTCCTATCCCCAAACTCTGTCCCCGAGCCTGCACTCCTCACCTCTTTCTGCACCCCCAGCCTGGAGCCTGCACTCAGCACCCAAACTCCATCCCAGAGCCTGCACCCCAGACCCCCTCCTCCATCCAAACTCCTTTCCAGAACCTTAGGCAGCTGGGGGCAGAGTTTGCGGGGGACAGATTCTGGGCACCACCAAAATTTCTACAAATCTGCCACCCCTGGAAGAGGCGGAGCAGGGATGGAGTGGTGGTGCAGCTCAGTGTGTATGTTGGGGGTGGAAGGGTGGGGGACACTTTAACAGAAGTAAATTTAACTGTGTGTTTTTGTCCTTTGAGTGAGGTGCATTATTGAGTGTATAGATTTTATTAAAACTGCTTGGAAATGACTTCATTGGAAAAAAGAACACTTATGGAAGAAAAGAGTTTTCCAAGACACATGGGAGAATTTATATTTTTTTCACAGAGGTAAAAGATAAAATTCAGTGTCTTATTTGTCAGCAAATGATTACTGTTCCCAAGGAGCATAACGTGCGTTGACACTACGACACGATGCACCGTGAAAAATATGCATTCACCGGAAAAATCCGAGAGGGGAAAAGTTCAGTAACTTACATCAGCATTTGCCAAGCAAAGAAGTTTATTTTTGGTGATTAACAAGTCTAACAAACATTCAGTAAGAGCAAGTTTTGTAATAAGCTAAATGATATGTAAATCATCGCAACCTTTTAAAGAAGGCTTATTTGTAAAAGAATGTCTTACAAAGGCCAGTGAAATTTTATGACACCATTTTGAAGCAAAAGTATACACATGTTGGACTTCCAGAATTCTACAGGTTTCTTTCACAAGAAAGATTTCCCATGTTATCCTCTGCTTCTGCAAGGATAATGGCAATGTTTGGAAGTACATATGTAGGTGAAGAGTTTTTCTCTTCCATAAAGATTAACAAATCTGTGTTAAGGTCAAGGCTCACTGGTGAACATTTGAAAGCAACACTGAGACTGGTTTCGTCTCAGGATATCAAACCTAATATTGATTCTCTGGTTGATGCAAAACGCTGCCAGCTAAGTGGCCAAAAATGAAATGACTCTCAAAATTAGCACTGATTTTTCACATTACAGTTAAAGAAGTTAATAAATTGACTTTTAGTAGCATACTATATTTTAATACTATACTACCATATTAGTATTCATCTTCTTTCTGCCTACCTCCAGGCGCTTCCCGCTGCCAAACAGCTGTTGGTGGCGCTTAGCACCTTCTGAGGAGTGGGGAGCTGCATACTCAGGGAAGGAGATGGAGAAGCGATGGGACAGGAGCGGGGCCTGATGGAAGGGATGGAGTGGGGCCGGGGCAATGTGGAGGGAGTGTCAGTGATGCAGCCCTTGGGCCAAGGCACTAGTCCTCATGTGGCCCTCATGGTCATTTGAGTTTGAGACCCCTGCTCTAAGGCCCCAATCCTGCAAATGCTTACTTACATATGCGTGTATGTGAATAGTCTCGCTGGCTTCAATGGGGCTACATACAAAGTTAAGCATGCACATAAGTGTTTGCAGGACCTAGGGCTAAGCATGTACAATTTGTTATACTAGTAAGTTATCTTTTTTCAGGTTGTTTTTGTTGATCATAGACAAAACTGATTGTATTTTTTACCTCCAAAGCATAAGTGTATTTTAAAAATGAATATAACTTTGTTTTTTTCCCCAGAGATTCCGAGAGAAACTTCCTTCATATGGGATAAGAAGGGTAAATATATTTATTTTTACTTTGAAATCCAGTGCACCTCTGCTATTTTGTTATAAACATAGGAAAATCAGGGTTTGTAACTCTGACTAAAAATATGATTTTTGGACCCACATTTATAACAGAAGGCCTCTGTTTTGAAATATCTTTAAAGGAAATGTTATAAAGAATCTTACCACCTTCTAAAGATGTCAGAACGTGGGAGGCTTCATAATTACAGCTAATTTCTTTCTAGAAAAGACTTCAGGCATACAGACATGCAATGTAGGGAAGCTCACTCTACTTAAGTTGAACCATACAGTTTTACAGGTAGACAGCTGTCTCCATGGAAACCAGACATGATCAGCAAGAATATTTAAAATACTATATAGCTTTTTCATCCTTCACTTTGCAGATTTAACTTTTAAAATGTTGCATGGTATTTGAAACTAAGGTGACTAATTGCCCTGGTTACTTGTAATTTTAATAAAACATTTTATTTACTGTATTATATCTTAAATTGCCAGATGTGGCTGTCTTTATTGCTGGTCATGATATGTTTGTATGACTTATGATTGAACATTGATTAAATTTGTCTTTATTCCATTTTAGTCTCTAAATCACACTCTTGTGGCTGCATGCTGTCTTATGCTCCCTATGCACAATCAGTGAATTAACGACCATTTTAGCCAAAGGGGATTATTTTCATCTTAGTTTAAATAACTTGTATATTGCACGCCAGGGTGATGGTACTCCATAAGCTTTGGTTTGTAGGTTTGTAATTGTCTCTGTAAAAGGAAAAAAAATCTAAAACTAATAGTTCCATTGATCTTCAGATTGCGGTAACTTTTTTGTGGGGTTTTAAACATTCGCTTGCTGTGATTGCAGCACAAACACTGAAACATTGTGCTAAAATATGAGATGGAAAGTGCTGCTGAATACAAATGAGAAACAGACTAGTCTCTCTTCAGTGACTGAGCTGAATGAAATGCAAAAGCCAAACAAACAGGAAAAGTGAGAAGTTAAGCTTTCATTTTCAGTTATCTAGGACTGGTTATATTTTCAAAGGGGTTTCAAACCGTAAGTGTTTGTGCAGGATTGTTAATTATGCAACCCTATTTTCATAAATGATAGTATTCATTCTGTCCACACAAGTAATTCTGTGCATGGCCTTAGTCATATATTTAAAGTGCATGGCACACTTTGACTCTCTGGCCCTAAAATGTTAATAAAATGAGTATCTAAGTGTGTCCCTTTAAAGTACTGTGGCTTGTTCTTTTAAATTGAATTCAAAAGAATAGGGAATTCTAGAAGGTGTCCTACAGTTTTAAAAAGACTATTTGTCAACATAACATTACATTTTTCTTTTCCTTTTAAAATAGGAACTGGTAACTGTGATAAATAATAATCAGGTGACTGTGATCAGTGGTGAGACTGGTTGTGGAAAGACTACACAAGTTACTCAGTTCATTCTGGATGACTATATAGAGAGAGGGAGAGGATCTGCTTGCAGAATTGTATGTACCCAACCCAGGAGGATCAGTGCTATCTCAGTAAGTGCAGTGCTGAAAAACTGAATTGTTTCGTTGAATGTTAATTTCCTTTTGCAACAGAGAAATTGTGGGACAAATTATTTACTACTTGTATTGCACTACTGCCCAAAGTTCCTAATCAGAACCAGGCCTCATTTTGTTAGACACTGTACAAGCATATAGGATGTGTCATTCCCCCAAAGAGTTTATCATCTTTAATTCCCAATTCTGTGAACACTTGCATCCATAATTAATGTATTTTGAGTATTGTATTGACGCCTATGGGCTAGCAAGTATGTGTCTGCAGGATTGGAGTTCAGTGTTGCTCTTCTGAAGTAAACAGCATTGAAGCTGAACTCTTTGGCAGGTCTGTGCAATCTGCAAGGGTAGTGGAAGTTCACCCAGAGCTTACCTATAGACCTTTGTGGGTCTTATTAGTTGAGTTTCCTGCTCAGCACTCTTACTTTATACATATTAGGTAAGGGTAAAGGAAAACATGAAAGGGTCTGTACTTGGACTCTGGTTTTTTGGATACCTTATGTCTTGCTCTTTTTGAGCTGCCCAGAAAGTGTTTTCCCATCTCTTTACTGGACGAAGTGGCATAGCTTCAAAAACTAGTCTTTTACACTTTCAGCCTCATTTCTCAATACTGTGCGATGGTCACAGAATAATAATAATAGTCACAGAACAATGGTTGAACTTTAATGTTACTTAACTATTGCTAAATAATTCAGTCTAAAACTACTGATAAAGAAAATTAGAGGTGAGCATTTCTCAGCTTGGTTGATCTCATGAAGTTTGACCGTTAGAATGTACAAAATGCATAGTTTCCATTAAGTAGAAATATGAGATGCAGAGTTGTAAGGAGTTCCACTACCCAGGAAGAGTTGCATGTCATACTGTTAAGTTATAAGGGGGAAATACTTTTAGTTCCATCATATATAAAACAGCTCCACTGTCTTTTGAAATATATTTTGGGTTCTACACCAGTTCCTGGATTGTGGGAAAAGAGTGCTGTATCCATCAGAGGAGGGTATTAAAGGTAGTTTTAGCGTTCTTATAAACTGAAATGTAACTTCTTCATGGTAGATAGGTATTCTTCAGTAGGAACTATAAATTCAGATAAGCTGCTTTTTTATTATTTTATTTTATTTATTTATTTTTTTCAACATGATGCTATTTGGTTTGATTTTTAAGGTGGCAGAGAGAGTTGCAGCTGAAAGGGCAGAAGTGTGTGGTAATGGCAAGAGTACAGGATACCAGATTCGTCTCCAGAGGTAATTTATAGTTTGGTTGTTTGTTTTTTTTTTGGTGTTTGTACGCTGACTTGAATGTAAACTGACAAACAGGAAAATTTGAAATACTATTTTAAACATAGAGGGAACATACTTAACTGCTTTCACACAGAGGGGATTCCTGAGTAATTTTCCCATAAATGGTTGGGAGGAAAAATAAGTACGTACTTGAAAGCTTGACTACAATGGTTGAACTTTAATATTTCTTAAATTGGTGAGAAGCCAATTTTTGTAGTATAGTCTACTTTGCTGGGGGAGCAATTTTACATCTGTAAATTCTGTTAATTTAAAGGGGATAAACCAAATGAACTCCATATGGTGGAAGAATTACAATAGCACAGGGTAAACAGGTTATCAATACGCACATCTTAAACTGTTAAAAGTTGAGATAAGAGATGCTGGTTGAAACAGAGAAGGAACAAAACAACTATGGTTCAAAGATTTAAAAATGTCTTGTGTACTAATCCCGCTTGCACTGGAAACCATTTGAATGGTCAAATTGCAAATCACAGCTTGTGCAGTTTCAAATCTGGAAACAGCCTTATTACAACAGACATATAGAAAGGAGTGTTAAAAGTTAAAAATGTCAACAGCTTTAGGCCCTGATCCTGTGAACACTTATGCATGTGCTTAACTTCACATCACATCATGTAAGGTTAAGCATGTTGCATCAGTGTTTGCAGGCTTAGGGCTTTAGTGTAGGTACTGATGTATCTGGAATAATCCTTAAATGAAAAACTGATCTAAGAAGCTAAAAATAGAGAATATGGCCCTAGTTGTAATCTGATATTCCAGTGTTGTTTTTGTGCACAAGTGTTTTTATTCAGGATGTAAAATTATTCATGGAGCTAAATTATATTCTCAAGTATAAATGCTGTTTAACAGAGAACAATATTTTGCCTTGTTTTTAGTCTAACAACAATTTGGGATGAGTAGAGAAAAGCTAATCCTGAAACGGTGACAAATAATGGCTGTAAAGCCTGGTACTGTCAGATTGCAAATGATCCATTCCTCATCATAGGCAAAAGATTTATACGAATGGCCTACCCCTGACTTAATCCCCTCTTGCACTAATTTAGTTCTAAATGAGCAGGCCTAAAGAATGAGTTGAGTGATGTAGCTTGTCATTATAGACACTTTAAAGTGCATTCTGCTTTGGAGCTTTTAAAGTACTTTGTAAAATATTAGAAAAGAGAATTCAAGAATTCTTAATGCATCTCTTTTCAGTCGGTTACCAAGGAAACAAGGTTCCATTCTGTACTGTACAACAGGAATCGTCCTACAGTGGCTCCAATCAGACAAGTAAGTAGTTGTATTCACTAGTTTCTTTTTACATATAAATATCAGAGTTTTAGTGAGCTAGCTTTTTAATGGTTCTGTGTTTTGTTTCCATCCTTTAGCACTTGTCTCTTTTTTTTTTGTTTCTGTTTTAATGCCTTGCTTCTGCTAAATATAAATGTTATCAACTTTGCATTCTTTTATTTTAGGCAATTGTCCAGTGTTAGTCATGTTGTTCTTGATGAAATCCATGAAAGAAATCTTCAATCAGATGTCTTAATGACTATTATTAAAGATCTTCTAAATGTTCGACCAGATCTGAAAGTAATACTGATGAGTGCTACTTTGAATGCTGAGAAATTTTCAGAATATTTTGGTGGGTGAGATGCTTGTATCGTAATATTGATTAGATATGTAACGTACTTAATATTTGCTATATATATATTTTGGACTTGTACTGTTTAATAATGCAGTTTTTTAAAAAAAAAATGTGAGTTTGACTTAAAAATGATTATTTCAGTGTTAGCCGTAGCTGTCACCTGTTAAGAGGTCTCAAAGTAGGGTGCAGTGCAATGTTCCTTGATTTATCCCATCATGGTTATATGTTGCTGCTTTTGTTTTCCTCCATGAAATGTCTTTCAGAAGAATAGAGGTTAATACACACTATAAGTTGCCAAACAGAGGATGGCATTGTCTTTAATTTTTAAAACTCTCATTTAGCACCCTTAGAGGCCATGAGTGAGTGGATTGGCAGTGCAAATCTTCTTACGGTATGCCAGCCAGTCTACAAGTGGTTCATCTGCCTTGGGTTTCAGTTACATTGGCTGGAATATAATGAAACATGCATTGCTGTTGCCTGTGGTGGTCTGTTTAGTGACTTTTTGTGGGTGTTAACTTGATACTTTTCACAAACATTAAGTTTGATTTTCATGTACACTTAATAGGTATGCAGTTAGGTCGAAAGGAACTGTTTGACATTTTTTTTTTCTATTTTTGATATAGACTAGTGTTACAGTATTAAGTATATTTTGTTTTCTAAGCATTAATAAGTTTCACTCTTCCTCAATAGACGATTGTCCCATGATCCATATACCTGGATTCACTTTCCCTGTTGTGGAATATCTTTTGGAAGATGTAATTGAAAAGTTAAGGTCAGTCTATTTCTGAAAGTAAAGATCCACATAACTGTATTGGATGCTACTAGGCACATACATAGAATGATGTTCACTTTGCTCAGCATGGCAGTCTGGATTTTCCACAGTAGCAAATCACATCTCACCATGAACATACCAATATTTATTTCAGTTTTGTTTCAAATGATAACTGACATTTCTGAACTGATGGCAGACATCTTGTTTAAAAAAAGCATTGTTGACCATGGGAAAATTCAGTAGCTTTTTCTGTGTTTTCATAAATGACATCATATTTTTAGCAAGATGCTATCAGTAGTCAAAATAAAATTTAAAAAAAAGTCTCAACCTGAAGTCCTTTGTTTTTTTTTTTTCTCCCCTCCCGAACTAGGTCAGTTATTCACATTAAAATGCTTGATTATCTTTGCATCTTCAGGTAGCTGGATTGGGCTAAATTCTTGTTCTGCTTATTTTTATGATTTGTAGAAATGGCGCCCACTTTTTGTAGATAAGGCTTCTTCAGTTTTTTTTCTTTAAAGCATAATATTACAAGCTACAACTAAAATCTTGCACGTTATTGTCAGTGGGTTGAATCACCAATGTATTTGTTAGCCTTTAAAAAGTTTTTTTTTTAAATTAAAATAAAATATTAAATGACCGTAATAATTATGTACTTTTAGATATACTCCAGAAGATACAGATTACAGACCACGACGGAAGAAGGGCTTTATGCAAGGACAGATAAGCAGACCAGAAAAGGAGGAGAAAGAAGAAATCTATAGAGAGCGATGGCCAGATTATCTAAGGCAGCTGCGAGGAAGGTAGGTCTTATTTGTTCACTTCTGTGCTGTTGGGTATTACCAATTATCTATGTACTTCTACAGCTGAGAAATATAAGATTACACTATGCAATTAATTAGTTTTTATAACACAATTAATTACCAGTTACATAGAGATGGCTATAACATTGTGAGTAGTGCAGTTCAATGCTAAGTGTGTCATACATGAATCAACATAGTAGCACAGTATCACACATGCTCGGTTAAACTAAAAGTTGTAGACGCCAAGCCTGACATAGGGGAAGAAGTCACAATCAACCGTTTACTATTGGCATGCACATGTATAGTCCACAATTCTTTCTATTCATCAAACTGTCAGGCTGCTTATACTCTGATTCCTAACTCATTCCCTGGTGGCTTCCCTACTTGTGCTATCTTTCCCTTTGTAGTAGATACTGCTAGTAGTCTGGCCTCATAATCAACAAAACAGAAGAGTAAACATTCCGCAACTTCTTAAAAAATATTTTTGACATCCTTTTCTTCAGACTATTCTGTTATAACCCTTTAAACAAATAGATTGGCTTATGTTATTTTTAATCCAAACCTTTGTTATACTTACCATTTTAACTGACATTCTTTGGTTTTTCAGTCCTTTCCCTTTGGTTGCTTACACTGCTTTGCTCTCGTGAACATTACAGTGGTTATTTCAAGAGACATGAGATAATCCATCCTAGAAGTCCCTTTTTTATGAATGAACAACTCAGCCAGCCCTTCTCCCAGGACTGCATGAATTACATCTTTCTCTCTTCCCTACCTCACTAACCATTTAGTCCATTCTGAGGCCATACTCCAAAACTGAATTATAGATATGTGGCTCAATTGTTTGCCTACACTTGAACACACAACTACAAAGATTCTACCGACAAATTACCACTTGGAAGCCTAAATTCCATTTACAAGTTTTGCAAGTGGACCTCTTTTTGAAAACATGTCCCTCTGTGGGAGATTTTGTTTGAGAAAAATGCATTGGTCAGCTATGGTGAGAAACAAATTGTAGCAGCATTAATATCCCAGGCAGTTAAGCCTTCTTACCCACAGGCTTTTGAGGAGTAGTTTTTTGCAGGAGGGGGAAGGGAAATAGGGTGATTGGGGAGCAAAAGTTATCTTAACCCCTTCATATCTCACGTGTTTGCCTTCAATAAGGGTTATGACGGGGATAAGGAAGGATGATTTCCCTTTCAGGAACTCAGTAAACACCTTTTTTGCCCCACTCTTCAGAGCTTCACAGAATTCAAGCACTGGATAAATTATTAAAAAAAAAAGTTGTCTATATCGTACAAGGATACTGTTGCCCACCACAGAGACACATTACTTCACTTCTCATCCCTGTCTTTTTCAAAGTTCATCACTTTCTCCTCTCGGGCTTCTCTTCCTTCCCCTCTTTGCTGGAACTTTGGTGATTTTTAATGATGACACATTTATAATGCATTCCAAGGTCTTCACTGATTGGATAACTGCTGGCTTGCAGAGTTAAGTCCCTGAGGCAGTTAATTAGTTTGAATGGTGAAGCATGAAATATTCGGCTGCAGCAACTTTTTGTTAGACTAAATAATTAATTTAGCGTAATTTGGACATGTTGTTATATTCAGAAACTTGACACTTCACCTTGCCTATGGAACTCAAAACATTTTGTATGTGTTAAGTACTTGGGCTAAATGTTACGTAGTCCTTACTTTGCACTAATTTGATGTATGTCATAGTGTGACTTAACTGTCTCAAATTTAGAGCAATGTATCATTGTCTTAAAGCTCTCACATTATTCCAGACTCTAAATGTAGGGAAAATGTGGTAGAGATCTATGCAAGTCTAGCGTGTAAACAAAAGAGAACTATATCGTACAAGAATATTGCATTTTCTTTGCTGTCAAATTGCAATAGCCTTGTAGTAGAAACACTTGAAATGAGTGGATGGGTGTTTTTTTTTCTTAGACTTGTCATTATGTACACACATTATCTATAGGTATTCAGCAGGTACTATAGATGCGTTAGAAATGATGGATGATGACAAGATTGATCTTGACCTTATAGCTGCACTTATCAGACATATTGTCCTAGAGGAGGAGGTGAGTTTCTATATGATTTGCATAACTTAGTTAAATAAGTTAATTTTCTTTCTAGCTAAATCACTTGACTCATGATAACAGTTTTCACAAAGCTTGTTTGTAATTATAGATTTGAATTATTATGCTGAAACCAAAAATCTGCCACTATCAATCAATCCTATAAATGTTCTCAGGTCATATAGCATAGCACACTGTTCTTCCACCCACTAGGAGCTACATATCTAAAGAACAAGCCTTATATGGGCTTGTTCATGTTCCCATTGGATTTATATTCTTTACAAAATCACTCACTCAAATAAAATATTTAAGTTAAGATTCTTCTCTGCTTATAGTAGTGTTACAATAGAAATGTTAGGTGTGATCTATTTTAATAGCCATGGGAAAAGGATACAATGTTAGAACATGACACCATACTTCAGGAAATTCCGCACTGTGGTCAGTAGTCACTAAAAATGTCAAAACATATTGGAAATTATTTTGGGTTACATCACTACATTGAGGCTGAGATTTTCAAAACCACCTGTAGGCTTTAGGTGCATAATTTTCATTTAAGACCCTGATTCAGGAATGCACTTAAGCACATGCCTTGTTGAAGTCAATAAGATTTAAGCGTGTGTTTAAAGTAAGCATGTGGCTAAGTGCCTTTGAATAGGGGCCATTGACAAGCGTTTGCATTTAAATCTTCATAGCACCTTTGAAAATCTTACCCTAAAAATTTATGCTTCTCTTAGTGATAACTACTGAGCCATATTACGTAGCCCTTATTACCTAGACAGGGGGCGTTGTTTAGTGAATAAAGCACAGTTAGATGTCTGAAGCTCTCCTACTAGTTCTGACACAACTTGATTTTTCTCATCTGTTAAGTGGGAGTAATAGTTTAATTGGATACTAAGACTGATTTGTGAAGTTTTTCAGTCTTTTGATGGAAGGCAGCATAAAATTTAAACGAATTTGTTGCCAGTTGGTATCTTTAAATTCATTGTTGTTATTTAGTCTGTCAAAATCAACATCAGTAATGTAGTAATCAAAGAATGTAGTGAAGAATTTAATTATGCAAAAAGCACTTTAAAAACACTGCCTGGAAACTTCATGAACATAAAAGAAAATCACCAGCCTTTCACCTTCTTGCTCTTTGTTGACAAATGGGTAGAAAAATTAACTGTACTATTTTGAGTTGTAATTTACTTCTTTACAGTATCATGTACTGGGCAAATAGACTTTAAATTATTTCAGCTGGGTAAACAGATATATTAAAAAGTGTTGATGCAGTGAAACCTGTGAATTATTATAACTTAATGGTATCATATTAGTTCAGATGTTTACTACATACACAACTAGGAGGCTCTTGTCCTGGCTTGTTTTAAGATTGTTAACTTGTAAACTATAAACTTAGTATTAATATTTTAATACAGCATTTTGTATTTTTTTTACTTAACCCTGGATTTACATTAGCCCATTACATCTCTGCATGTGCCTAATTTCACATCTAACAAATCAGTTATGTTTTGTTTGCTTAAAAATTAATGGACTTAAATTCTTACTATTGCTTACCTCTGCAGCATCATGCTTTTGCTGCTGCTAGAGGCAGGATACCAAACTAGATTGCCATTTAGTCTGATCGAATGTGGTGGTAATTGTTTTCTTTTTAAATTAATCTTATTTAGAATTCAAGTTTCATTCTACTGGTTTTTATTTGAGAAAGTATGTCATGGAATATGCAGGCATACGTTAGTGATTAAAATTCCTAATGAAATTCTGAGAAAAAGATACTTCAATTACTTATACATTGTCAAAAAGGTTCTACACTTCAGACAGTGTAACAAATATCAAGCACTGCCATATGAGTTAATTATAGGAAGAAATAAGTGAACCATGGAATAATTCTGCCTTCTTTGGACAAACAAAACATTGTTGACTGTTACCTGACAATCCCTTTAAAATAAGGTATCAGAATTTTTTTAATAAATATCAGATTTCATATATTACAAATAACTCATTAGATAATTAAAACCTGAGAGAGAGAACTTTTGCTGTTTGTGCTGTTTGCTTTGCATTCTTTTGTTTGGAAAATTTAAAATAGCCCTGTTTATTGTTCTCTTATTTAGTTGCACTGTCAGTTTCTCAAACTAGTCCAGAGCTACAATATTTCGGATTGCAAACAGTTCAGAAGGATGTTCGTTTGTCTTAAAACAAATTTTCATTGGAATCTTTTTAAAATCCAGATGAAATTTATACAGTCACTCCTGTTTAAAAGCAAGCTCATAAAATTTTGTGTACTATTTGATTCAGTAGTGTCTCAAGTTCAATGTCATCTGTCCAAGATATTTACACAAATATACAAATGTTGAGTATTTAGTGTGTAATTTAATCTTTTTTTCCATTCGTATATAGGATGGTGCAATACTGGTGTTTCTCCCAGGCTGGGACAATATTAGCACTTTACATGACCTCTTGATGTCACAAGTCATGTTTAAGTCAGGTAAAAACTAATTATAATAATAGCATTTTGTTCTTTCTTAGTGACCATTTCCTTAGCAACTTCTCTGGTTCATCAGCTTCCCCCACCGTGGTTGGCATCCCTCTGTTATTTTCCTAGCTCCCTCCTCTCCGTGCTCATCATTATATATGCGATATCTTTTCAGTTATGTATCGTCGTTCATCCAAAGATCTTCCTGGTGACATTTATTCCCATGTTTTGAGTTTCCATCTCCATGTTGATGACTCTAAAACCCACATCTTCCTCCTTCTGTCCATTCTCATATACAACTCTCCTGGATGGTCCATCTATATCCAAATATGAACTTTCCTTTCTTCCTTCCCTTTTGCTGTTGACAACTCCTTTACAACTTGTTTCTTCTAGGAAGCTTTGTTATATTCCTGTCCCCAGTGATGCCTTTATTCCTTCCTGCCACTGAACTCTTTGCCCCGTACTTTAGATACCGATGGTTTGGGGAAGTGTTGCTTCTTCAAATCGTTCTTTTGCCTATGATACAAGATGAATTGTTGAAGGGAACTAACAGTATGTTTATACTGCAATTAAAAACCTGTGGCTGGCTTGTGTCAGCTGACTTGGGCTAAGGGGCTATTTAATTGCAGTATAGATGTTCAGACTGGAGCCTGGGCTCTGGGACCTTCCCGTCTCACAGACTCCAAGCTCTAGGACCCTGTGAGATGAGTGTTCCAGAGCGCGGACTCCAGCCCAAGCTGGAACGTCTATACTGCGATTAAACAGCTCTTAGCCCGAGTCAGCAGACACAAGCCAGTCAGCATGGGCCAGCCATGGTTTTTTAATTGCAGTGTAGACATAGCCTAAGTATTGAAGGGGACTGGTATATTAATAGGCTTAGAAGGATTAGATTTTAGCTATGCTTTATCTATAAACATCGATTTCACAGTACAGCCACAAACCAACCAAAAAATATTTTCATCGATGACAAATGAAATTTACTGATAGGCAAAGTAAGAAAAATGCTGCTTGAGGACTTATTAGAGTTTTGATTTAAGGATATTTAATTTGTATAATTTGATGTGATGTTGACAATTTGATTTTTAATAGTTATAAAGCTTTAACTTTTTTGAATTTCGTTGTCTACTCTCACTAAATTATTGTCTGAACCCCTGTTGTTTTCCCCCGAATAATTCCTGCATCTGTGAAAACTTCAAATTTCTAGATATTGAAAATACACTTTAAAACATTGATATTATCCATTGAAATTTAAAAAAAAAAATTAAATTGAATTTAGCCATGCCTATATATAAAGAATTAACTTCTGGACTTGTAAGTTATTACGAGAGTATAAGCGTACAAACTACCATTGTATAAAAACACAAACATGGAGTATATCTGTTCCTGCTGCTTATTCCTACCTTAAGTGATAATACCAAAGATGGTAATTTCCACAGCAACAAATTGTTGCCACATTTGATACTAGGTACAGATAAAACAGTAAAGATAGATGATCTCTTAAACACCACTCTTGGTATATTGCAAATGCTTTCCATCAGGTATCTGCAGAATTGATGCTAAATGATTTTTTGGTTTTTGCATATTTAGAATCTCCCAAGTTGTGCTAACCATTCCCAAATATAATACAGCAAGTTCTGTTCCACAGATCTTACCAGTTCCCTTTTTATTCAAAATCTTAAAATTACCCTAAAGATACAGATGTTACAGCACAGATATGCTTAGAGGGCCACAATAAACAGATACTGTAATTTTTAGAATTAAACCAAAGACAATAGTTTAAAATATTTTCCTATGGCTGACTCCTGCCTTTCTCTTTTTTTTGCTGATGACTTTGCTGTTGACTAACCAGAAGTCCATAGGCTCGTATAGTCAATGCTGACAATCAGTCAGCTTTCTACTAAGCATTTCATCTGTCATTAACCAGCCAGTACTGCATTGCCAGCAGAAGCCACTTATGTTCGCGGTAGTATTGCTTATATGTTAATGTGGAACCTGAACAAATTATGTGATAGAATATGGATTGAAGATGCAACTGATCACATAATTCAGCTCATTAGAAATGCGTGCTAACTTCTAAAAACTCCATGGAAACTGGTAATTTTTCCATAACATATCAGTTAAATTAAACTGCAGTATTTCGTATGACTTTTTTAATCCCCAAATCAAATGGTCTAACACAAAGGTCTAACACACAGGTTTTGTCACAGTTGCAAAAGCCTGCAGCACTAAGAAAAAGATCTTAAAATGAAAGTGTTACATCTGTATCTCAAAAGAATGCTCTGTATGTTTTTCTGTTTAAATTTCACCATATTGGGTGAGAACACACTTATTGCCCTTGATCCTTTGTTCAAGGTTAACACTTGAGCAGAATTTTTAAGGCTGCTGCCCTTAATGTAGTGCATATAGAACAGGCTTACCCCTCCTGTTTTCAGAATCTTAGAGTCCATTCACAATAACTGAGTGGTCATTTGAATCAACATGTTTCTTGAATTGATGATACATGAATCTGACTTCATAGAATATCAGGGTTGGCAGGGACCTCAGGAGGTCATCTAGTCCAACCCTCTGCTCAAAGCAGGACCAATTCCCAGATAGATTATATTTTATTTTTTGCCCCAGATCCCTAAATGTTCCCTCAAGGATTGAACTCACAGGCCAGTGCTCAAACCACTGTTGTACTAGATCCAAAATGGAAAACTGTTCATAGAGAAATGAATTCTTTATCAGGAGACACTGCGTGATTGCCATGTAGCTATGCTTGTCAAAAACCTCAGCATTATTTTAGCTAAACATTATTTTAACATGCTACTGTTCGGCGCAGGCGTGTGTGGGTTTTTTTTACTTTATTTGTGGATGCTCATATCCTGAACAACCTAACACAGATATGACCTGTTCAGACAGAGACATAATTCTGTATTTAGTAAGTTTTTTTCTTTTCCTTTCTCCAGTGAAAATTTAGACTAATGCTGTTTAGCTTGATGTAGTGTGGTCAAAAGAAGTGTTGGGTATAATGATGATGTGTTTCCAAAGTACTGGAAAGTACATTGATGCCAGTTTGAAAGAAAGGTGACTAGGAATGAGAAACAGTAGATTTACATATGCCTTTGTGTCCGGATGATTGATTTATTGCTGTACAGCATTGAATTTTCCATAACATACCATTGTTTACTGTTTTAACTTTCAGATAGGTTCATTATTATACCTCTGCATTCACTGATGCCTACTGTTAACCAGACACAGGTATGTTTCATTACTTACAATATTCTTAACTTTTATTGTGCGTTAAACTATAGTAAACATCAGTAAATTATAATAAATGTCTCTTATTCTAAGTGAAATCTTCTAAACACAGATTTTGCAGATAAAATTGGTTTTGTTTTGTTTTTTTTCAACTATAACCTATGCATAATTTGAAATAAAGCTAAGCGAATGTTAAATTTCTCTTCGGCTTGTAGTAAATAGTCCATTTGTATTTTTATAGTGCTTATCTATCTAGATAGCACTGCTGCAGGTACCTTCGAACACGGTGTTGATTATGGCATTATTTAGCGCATACAAAACAGATATGAGGGCAAGTGTAACTGTTCAGACCTGTAAAACACTCAAAATGATTTTGTGCTTTGTTTGGTTTTGATAAATAGTCTGTTTTCTTCTGTTAATTATGTATCTTTTCAGGTTTTTAAAAAGACCCCTCCTGGAGTACGGAAAATTGTAATTGCTACCAACATTGCAGAGACTAGGTAAAACATATTTTTGTTTCTATGTAGGTAGCCACATTTGTCAAATAACACAATTCTTGCAAAATAAATGCAAAATCATAACATTAAAGCAAAAGTGAAAACTGTTAAATATTTCTAGTGAAATGCATTTGGCTATTCATAAATAGGTGGTGCAGTGAATCAGGAATTTTTCTTTATAAGTATACTAAACTAGATTGATGAAATCTTCAGACCTTTTTATTGGAAGCTGATTGGTCTGTGGAATGGTCATAACATGACTCAGTGAACAGATCTGTTGTATTAATCTGAGCTACTTACTATTCCTGACAAGCTTTTTACCCCTATGTTTAAATCCTGTTACCACTGCAGAGCCTGGTTAGGGTCTTTTTTGCATTGCTTATCAACATGACTGTCGACTACATTCCACTGCAGAACATTGATAGTTCATGATTAAGAAAATATACAATTGACTGTAAGAACCCATGTTGAGTTTGCAGAGCTGAGAGTTAAACCACTTTTTCACTTGTAAACTGAGAAAATATAGAAGTTAAGACAATAAACATGAGCTTCCATAATGCCATCACCTAGATGCTTTTTAAGTATTGGTCAGACTTTTCATATAAATTAAGCTAATGTACATTGGCTCCTTTTTTACCATGCTTACATTTTCTAAAGTTCTGTCCATTGCCTTCTATAGTTACTAAAAGTCGAGCTCCCTTCTGTAAATCTTCCATGCTTTCTTATAACATGTAATGTAAACTATGCCAGATAGTTCCAACTATGAGTCCTGCTGAAGCATGGAGATCATCTACAGGGGCTCATGTAAGTGCCATGAACTGAAATCGACAAAGCTTTAGAAATTCTTTTAGCATATGGCATGGTTTTGGAGAATTAAACTTACTGTTTTTGGTATATGAAATGTGTTTTTAAAAAAACACACATCTTCCACTTATCTTCCCCTTTTAGAATGATTCTATGGTAATATGACATCTACTAGTGAGTGATACCAAGTATTATCACAATATTATACTTGCTTGTGTGCGTCAGAGAAATGTGAAATGAATGTTTTTAAATTGTGTGCAGCGTTGTCCCTCTCTCTTTTTTGACGTGCAGCAAGTAGGTTTCATTTGTTGTATTTGCAGAGCACTTTAAAATTACACCAATGAAGTTTGTAAATATAATGCATCATCTAATATTGCAAGTAAAGTGTATTCTGCACTCTGTAGACTAACTTTTCTGTGCATACTGTAAAGATTAAAAAAAACACTTATTTTTGACAGCATTACCATCGATGATGTGGTATACGTTATAGATGGAGGAAAAATAAAAGAAACTCACTTTGATACGCAGAACAACATTAGCACAATGGCAGCAGAGTGGGTTAGTAAAGCTAATGCCAAACAAAGGAAAGGTCGAGCAGGAAGGTAAGAAAAATGACTATTGATATTAGAAAATTTCTGTGGCAATAAACTTAAAAAGGGAAACAAATTTGTTCACATTGGAAGTTGAGAACTTTTAATGTCTAATAAATTACAGTACTGTATCTTAAGACACTTTCAAGTGCTTTCTATTCTGTTTTTCACTTTCCATTATAAAGCATAAGCCAGTATGACACTCTCATTCTGTTACTGATGGAATGACTTTTGCATAGTTCTGGGAATGAGTTCTTATTTAATTTGATTGGCTTTTGAATATTTCTAGTAGTAGTGCTGAATTTTTTAAACTCCATAGTGTTAGTAGTCTTACGTTACCTCTTCATCTTTACACCTTGGAAGAATATTGAAGCAAAAATTTGTCTGTAAACTTAAAAACTGCTTTCCTTGTCAAACACATGGAGCACTTGTTGTCTAGCTCATAGACCATGTCTCTGCTCCCGCTCCTCCAGCCTTTTCACTGCTCCTTCATTAAATGTTGCTGCTGTTGCTTTGTAGTTCTCTAGTGCTCCTACTGTCTGAAACATTCCTCCTGTATCTTTCTGCCTTACTGGCTTTTCATTGTATTTCAAAACTCTGAAATTGCTTTTTTTGAACACACCTTTTAACTTGTATACCTTTATTTTAATGTCTTGAAGTTTTTGGGGATATACTATGAATTTTGGAAATATTTGATTTTCGGGGAATATACTATTTTTGAGTGTTTGGGAGAAGCTGTCAATGTAGTTGTAAGTATTGTTGAAAGATGACAAATATTTCTTACGCATTTTGAATATTAGAGTCCAGCCAGGTCACTGTTATCATCTATATAATGGTCTCCGTGCCAGCCTACTGGATGATTATCAATTACCGGAAATCCTAAGGACACCTTTGGAAGAACTTTGTTTACAAATCAAGGTAATTATCTGATATGGGTTAGTTTTTAATATATTATAAACTTTCCATGTTGATAAGAGTGAAGGGTTTGGCATTACATACTATGCTCAAAAACTTACTCTGAGCCTAAGGTTGTTCCTAAGCATAACTTGATGTAACAGATTACCACTGTTTCAACAGACTATTTGACAGAACACACTTTTAAGTATATTTGTACTAAAGTCTCCTAAATACCTGGTTTAATATTAAATAAAAGACAAACTCTATTAAAGTAAATCTGAATTATGCTGTTTCCCTGAACTCATATGCCCACAAGCCAGAGAATTTTTTTTTTCTTCATGTTCACCTACAGGTCATAAGATATGGCACTTTAAAGATGGGTGTCACGTAACTTACTAAAAACAATTAAAACTGACTAAGTTCACTGGCTTGCCGTTTTGTGTCATTACTTTTATTGTTTGTTGTTTCTGTAGTAGTTTTGACATGGCAATTCTCAGGGAAATTGACTGAACTATTTGCTATCACTCACACATCCTCAAATGTGAAGTCATGGAGATAATTTTAAGCAAAAACGATGAAGTTCGTGACTTGTAACAATTGTTAACACAAGTGCTGGACATGTACCTCACATGAGGAGTGGATCCCTAAACAAAACTTGTGACTACAATAATACCTTTTCATTTTTATCAGAATTTAACTGATTGTAGGAAAATAAAGGAACACTTGATAAATCTGAGTACTAACCTAGTGAAATTCAAACTTTAAAAGTTCTGATGTATTAGTAATTATGCAAATTAGGCAGTAGTTTCTCAGAGGTCTGCAAATGTATACTGAATTAATGGTAACACATAACTCCAGAATCATATGTCAGAACTTGCGTCTCTTTTATTTCAGATTCTAAGGCTTGGTGGAATTGCTTATTTTCTGAGTAGGCTAATGGATCCACCATCTCGTGAAGCTGTGATGTTGTCCATAAATCATCTAATGGAACTGGTAAACTAATACTTAAACATATGCTAGAGTATATTAAGTTCAGGTTCAGTGTGTTGACTTATCGAACTACAGAAGTCACTCTAAGATCAGTATTGAGTAATGTTGCTGAGTTACCTTATTATAAGATAATTTAAACATTGCTGATTATATGCATTTTGGTTATTGGAGCCACTCAGCTTCTAGTGGCTCTCTGTGCATCCAAACTGTACTTTACTGCACTGGAGGCACTATATTTTCTCTTATGCCTTAAGAGGTATGCAGTGACTGGTACTAACCAGTGTCCTGCCTTCCAAGGTGCTGTGTAACTGAGGAACAAAGGGGAAATAATTTTAATTTTATTTTAAATATTGAAAATGTTTTCTGGGCCAGATTAAAGTCACTCTTCAGGATCTTTACTTTCTAAATTATTCACATTTATGCACCCATTTCTTGAGGCTTCCCAGCTGAGCTTTAATTCCCTTATCTCTGCTGCTTGAAAACTGTGCCATCTGCTTATGACTCTGTCTAGCTAAGACTTCCCAGACTAGCCAGATCAATGAAGTGTTTGAGATTTTTCCATGGAAAATAGAAGTAATTGGGCAGAAGAATCTAATTGTGAACAGCCACTTGAATGGTAATGGGATAACAGGCATAAGTGGGGACTGAGGCCAATAAACAAAGTAAGATTGACACTTGAAAGTGACTTTTTTCTATCAGTTGTCAAGTGTAGCTTTGCTTTTCATGTGATGGGGTTTAGTGACACACTTGTGCTGGTAATTTTTCAGTTGATACTTTTTGCTACCTGTATATCAATTGAAGCAGCCTATTTGGTTGCAGGGCAGCAGCACTGGGAAGGATCCACAACTCTTACTCTCACAGGTTGGAGGGATTCTGAACAAGTTTAAGTAGAAGGAAAAACTCGGCAGCATAGTTGGTAGGGGCGTGGGAAGAGAATGTTAGAAGCAAAAAGTGGGGGTGAACAGAAAGGGCAAAAGATGTGGGAATGGTAACATGGAGTGTAAAAAAAAAAAAAAAAAAAGAGTGCACTGAGAAAAGAGCTCTGTAAAGTGTCTTCAAATCTATTGACTCTTTTCCATCTAGGGTAGTTCCTTCAACATATTCAAGAAGTACTTTGTCCAATAAGCTTTTACTAACACCAATAATTTTTTTAAAGCCTAAATAAAAGGCTGATTGTTGTTAAAGTAGCCTTCTTAAAGACATTCTAGTGCTCCATGTTTGGTATTGAGTGAGTAATACATAAATTTAAACTGAATAAAATTCAAGTTTGATTGCTTTTTCAGCTGTCATATCCCGTCCCCCCCCCCCCCCCCCCCGCACATGCCTCCTGCTCCTCTCACAGCCTCTCATGGGCCAAGGGAACACGACCCGGGCCAGCCCCAGGCAGGGGCAAATTGCCCCACCCCCCCCCCCACTAGGCACATTGCCTGTTTTCAAAAAATTCTTCTTCTGTCCCCAAATTCAAAAAGTGTGTGTTTATTTTTCTAACAGAATGCTTTGGATAGACAAGAAGAACTGACTCCATTAGGTGTCCACTTGGCACGATTGCCAGTTGAGCCACATATTGGAAAAATGATCCTTTTTGGAGCTTTATTCTGTTGCTTAGATCCAGTACTCACAATTGCAGCCAGCCTCAGCTTCAAGGACCCCTTTGTGATTCCACTGGTAAAGTATCTAAAAAGAGAATTGCAAATAAAGTGAACAAATTCTTTACATTTTAAAACTTGGTAGGATATTAGTAAGAGGCAGCATAAATACTTCAGCGTAAAAACTTCAATCTAAATTTAAGTTTTCCATAAGCATGGCCCACCAATCTGTCACAATAGTGCTGCTGTTGGCTATTGGAGGTCTCTTAATTTGCTGCATAGAGTACTGCTACGATTGTCCTCCCTTTAAAAAAAAAAAAAAAAAAAAAAAAAATTGGGAGAATAATAGCATGCCAGAGTCCTGGATGTGTGGTATGCTCTAATTTCTTTTTTCTTTAAAGGGCAAAGAGAAAGTAGCAGATGCAAGAAGAAAAGAATTATCAAAGAATACTAAAAGTGACCATCTAACTATTGTGAATGCTTTTGCGGTAAGTCTGTTTTAATTAAATGTTCAGTTGACTTAGCCTTTGAAGTTGTGCTTTCAGTTTAGCTGAAGAACTCTTGAAACAAAATACTAGATTCAAAATCAAATCTCATCCCCACGCACTCGCAAAGCATTTGTATATGGGGCTCTTCACGCAAAAGTGTTTGCCCTGCTTGTCTTTAAGAACCTTGTTTCTGAGATAGTAGTAGTTCTAATAACCTAATTCCCTGTTGGTAGCATTAGGGAGAGGTGGGGAGAAAGGGTAACTTCATAGATATGTTGCAGATGTCTAAATATCTGTTAAATATAAAATGCTTTGTATTGAATATATAGATATCAAACCTTTTCTTTTTAGTTTTAGTCACTTCCACTCATCCTCCCTTAAAAATCAGTGAAGTCCATAATTTTTCTCTTGGAGGGGCCAGGACTGACTGCACCAGCCTTGGGGAGATTCTTTCTTTAGTTTTTCCCATGTCTCAATGAGAACTAAGGAAATACTTGGCCTAAAAGTCCTGCTGCACTATTAGCTCCAGGCTACTGCTATTATCATCAAGAACTGTTGTTCGCAGTGAGTGGAGTTCTAACTGCAAAGGTTAGAGCTCAGTCCTAATTTTTAACGAATAAATATACAATGTGCAACTAGACTGATAACACAAAAAATGAATCAAAATGTCATTTTACTTTTTCTATATACTATCTATTACCTTCACCTGGCAGATTATTTGCATTACATGAAAATCAAACATTAAAGGGTGCACTTCTGATCCCTTAGGGAAAAGTATAGCTATACTTTTTTGCCCTTTTCTCTTTTTTACATATAGATATTAGTAAATATGTGCTGCTTTGAACTGTAGTTGAAAGTAGTTTCTATTTTCAGGGCTGGGAAGAGGTCCGGCGACGTGGTTTCAGAAGTGAAAAGGACTATTGCTGGGAGTATTTTCTCTCTTCAAATACACTTCAGGTAATCGTCTTAGTAGTGTGGTGTGGCAGAAAATGTTTACTTGTGGGGGAAAAAATTGTTTGACAGAACATCATTCTCCAAGAAGAGTTATGTTGTACCCTGATATTGTACCATAGATGCTGCTTAACATGAAAGGACAGTTTGCTGAACATCTCCTTGCGGCTGGGTTTGTGAGTAGCAAAAACCCCCGAGATCCCAAATCTAATACCAACTCAGGTAAACAGTGGGAAAAGAGGATATTTGATAGACTAATTCATGGTTTGTAGAATGAATTATTTACTTTGTTGTCTTCTACAGATAATGAGAAGTTACTTAAAGCAGTCATCTGTGCTGGTTTATATCCAAAAGTTGCAAAGATCCGTAAAAGCTTTAGCAAAAAGAGAAAAATGTAAGGCTTTAATCTCATGTTTGTATTCAAATTCTTTGCTGCATAGTTAGTTTTTAGGTGTTAACCAGTATCTTTGAAGTACTTAAATGCAATCTTCTGTGTAACTAATCATAGATGTGGATTAATTTTATGTGAGCTACGGAGTTAATTAAATCAGCAATATTTACAGTTGGAGACCTGCAAATGCATCATTAAAATGATGACCTGACAATGTTACGTAAACAAGTAATGTCACAAATATGGAAACAGCATGACTGTCAAAAGAATCACACTATCAGTTTTTTCTCTGCAATTACACTTGAGACATTACATCCTCTCCCTTCCTCTTTAGTGGTTGGAAAGAAAGAGACCCCAGCAGCACTAGTCCACTTGCGTACCACTTCCTACTATTTACATTTTCGTCATATTAATAGCATGGGTAGTGCACCTTTGACCAACATTCCACTTTGAAGACTCAGTTCTTGTTGACACTCAACCTGAACTGAACCTAGTCTGCTTGATCAGGTGCTGGAGATCAGCTTTAGTAACTGAGTCACCCACCTTACCATTTTTCAAAGTCAAAACTAAAGGTACACCAGTCCTAAGATCGTTTTCTGTAGTTTCCTCATTCAATTCACTAGGATGGTGCAACACTATTTCTGCCACCAGGTTAAGCTGGGTGAGTGTCAATAAGCAGCACTGGCCCAGTTGCAGGATTCTACTGCTGCATAAAACAGTTGTTTTGTTCTACAGACCACTTTACAAGAGGTTCTCCTATTGACTGCCTCTCTTTCCAACACCCCAGTGCCCACTTTGTAAAACACTCCCTTCTGTGGGCCAGTAGCAAGCAAGGCTTTATGAACCACATTTGGAGAATTGCTGCCCTGAAGTAAGTGTACTCAATTCTGGAACTCTACAATAATGAGTTCCAGAAAGAAGAAAATATATGCAATGTACATATTACAGTTGGTTTGTCCTCCTCTTGTTCCCTTGGGGGCTCAGTTAGATTTCAGAAAGGGGATTAGATTTCCTATAGATTGTCTGTGAAGTATCCTTTTTCTTGTTTACTGGGCTAATTATTGCTGTAAATAATATTTTGTTTTATATTCCTACATTTTTTCTGAATCCCAAGTACCTATTATAGAGAGAGCTCACATATGCAGGTGACTTGCATGTTTTCCAAGAAATTTTTGGCAATTTGCATTGTACACCCACTTTTCTAAGTAAACTCATAAGTGCTCCCTTTTTGAGAGAGGATGAAAATGTCATGAATGTTTCCCTGTTTGAAAGAACTGGGTGCCATATTCTAACTTCACTAACAAGGGACAGCTTAACCTCTAATATGCATTCTTAACCAGGTACAGCTTTATGGGAAAAAGTAAAAACTGTTTTTGAATGTCACTTATTTTTAGAAGTTTAGAACAATGTAGTGCAGAATTTGATGAAAAGACTATCAATTTTTTGATAAAATACTGATGTACCTTTTCAGAATCTGTGAAATATCTATTTACCTCTAACTCATCAAAAATCTCTTTTTAATAAAGGGTGAAAGTTTGCACCAAGACAGATGGAACAGTTAACATTCATCCTAAATCTGTTAACGTGGAAGAGACAGAATTCCATTATAACTGGCTTGTGTATCATTTGAAGATGAGAACTAGCAGTGTAAGTGAACACTTTTACTATTTTCTGAATCTGTATGTTTTAATATATTTTTGAAACTAAAATAAGTAAACTTTTAAAACAAAAAGCAGCATTTTGCATTTGGTACAAGTTAATTTTGACATAATAAAGTAGACAGGTGATTTTTGTTAAAATCAAGCCAATATTGCATTTTATAAATGTATATAACTAGCTCATTAATTGCAACTACTTGGTATCTTGACTACGAAAACATTGTCTTAAAAAAAATAGTATCTTATGTTTTCAAGCAGAAGTGGGTTACCATTTGGTGTGATGCCAACTCTTAAATCTTTTCATATTGAAATGCTAAGTATCTTAAATATTTTAACCTGCACTCCAGAAAGCCTTATTAGCTGCAATTACTACCTGTCATGTACTTGTACAAGGTAAACCCTCTGAATCTTCAGGAAGCTTGGTAGCTAATGTGAATCCATAGGTGGTGGTTGGCTTGACTGCTGCAAGCCTCATACTGCTGACCATCTCTGCTCTTAGTACTTTCCTCTGTGCCAATCTGTCTCCTCTCAGTCCCTCCAAAACTCAGCTCCTGAGATGCCTTTTCCTGCTGGTGTGACAAATCACCTCCTGCTCTTTAGCTTCTCTCCAAATTCTAACTTTCCAACCCCTGCTACTCCTTTTCCCACATCTCCTTCTGCACTCCTTCATTTTCCCTTTACTTTGCCCATATTTCTGTTTTTGACAGCCCCCTTGGCTCTCTTTCCCCACTTTAAAATTTGTGCCTCTGATGTCATCCCATTCTTCTGGAACAGTCTTAAACTTAATGTTTGTCAGTCTCCCTCTGTTTGTTTGCTTCTTGAGGATTGAGGGGAAATTTCAAAGGGTCTACCTTTGCCATGTAGAATTCTGCCTGTAATATGCCCATTTCTTTTTTTGTACTCTTCTGAACTTACATGCCTGCAGATTGTCAGTTCCCTGGGTAGAGACGGGGGTTCAGCACGCTGCATCTATAGTGTAGTGTGCATTGTGTACTGATATTTTTTGGATAAGTCCAATGGTAAAACAGCTGCTTCTAACAAGATTGTTCCTTCACTTGATACCATTAAGTGCATCTGGAAAGGAAAGGGATTTTTTGCTCTAACTGGGACTCCCATGCAACTACCTTGACTAGGAGGAGAAGTAATTTGTTTGACTTCAACAAATCTTTGTGCTAAGGGAAATTGTCAGCATTCATGAACACTTCACGTTAATCAAAAAATATGATCATATAATAAGTGTTTGAACTATTGATTCACTACAGGATTGAAATTAAATTGATTGATTCAGAAATAACTTTAAACAAATCCATTTTAGGTAATGTTTTTTATTTGTATTAAGCAACCTAGTAATGTCATTTTGGATGTATTAATATACTTTTTAGTGTTACTGAATACTTTTTGACTTGCTACAGATTTACCTGTATGATTGTACAGAGGTCTCTCCATACTGTCTTTTGTTCTTCGGAGGAGATATTTCCATCCAGAAGGATAAAGATCAGGATACGATTGCAGTGGATGACTGGATTGTCTTTGAGTCTCCAGCAAGGATAGGAAATCTAGTTAAGGTGATAGTCCACTTGCCTTTGTTTTATGCAGCTTTTCATAGTAATATCAAAAATAACAACTTGCTTAGACAGAAGGGCCCTTCAAATAACGGATCGCAGAATAACTATTTACAAATTAGGGTATGGAGTTTATCAGGTTTTGAAGCTTTCATCTAACTAGTCCTTTTTAATTTGACTGTGTGTTTTTAAAAAAACTAGGCTTTGTGTTAATTCTTTAAATGCCTATTTACACAGGAGGTTCTTAGAACCATAAAGAACTACTATTGGATAAAAACTAGGTAGTCTTAGAAAATGTGTATCCAAAAATTGGTTAAATTCTCTTAGGTATGCACATGTATATTTGATTTTAAAAATCAGATTCTTCTGATTACCATTTTTCTTCCCAACTCCGCTTAAATTTAGGTCAGTACTTTGTCTCTTCCCATTTGAAACCTGGTAATAGGATTCATAACTGTCTTGTTCTACTGGTTCTTGATAGTGACTGTCCTGTCCACCAACAGAAACATATTCCCTTACCCACCTTGTCTCTCTCTGCCTCTCAAAATCTTGTTGTAGTAGTTGTAGTAGCTGTGTTGGTCCCAGGATATGAGAGACAATGACCTCTTCCACCAACAGAAGTTGGTCCAACAAAAGATATTCTCACCTACCTAGTGTTCCTCATGATTTTAAATGTCATAACTGACCTGCAGGGCTAATAAATGAATGAAAAGCTGAGAATCCTAGGCCCCATCTACACGACGCGTGAAAATCGATTTTAGATACGCAATTTCAGCTACGAGAATAGCGTAGCTGAAATCGAATATCTAAAATCGAGTTACTCACCCGTCTTCACCGCGCGGGATCGATGTGCGCGGCTCGCCATGTCGAATCCGGAACTCCGTTTGTTTTGGTGGAGTTCCGGAATCAATGTAAGCGCGCTCTGGGTTCGATGTATCCCCGTCTAGACAAGACGCGATATATCGAACCCCGAGCTTTCGATTTTAACGCGCCGAAATGGCGCGTCGTATAGACGTGGCCCTAGTTTCTACATAGAACAGCTATGTTTCTGGTGGGATCTGACAGGAATCAGTTCTCAGCTCTACACTATTTAATTTTATCAGTGATCGGGAGGAAGGTAGGGACATAAAATCACTACCAATAGAGCTTGTAGATGACACAAAGATTGGGGGAGTAGTAACTAATGAAGACAACAGGTCATTGATAAGCTGAGCTCAAGTAATGTCATACACCTAGGAACAAAGAATGGTAGGCCATACTTACAAGATGGGGGACTCTATCCTGGGAATCAGTGACTCTGAAAAAGACTTGGGAGTCATGTTGGATAATGAGCTGAATGTGAGATCCAACTGTGGCCTGAAGGGCTAATGAGATCCTTGGATATATAAACAGAGATCTCAAGTAAGAGTAAAAAGATTATATTGCCCTCTATATTTTACGCTGATGCAACTGCTAGTGGAATACTGTGTCCACTTCTTGACTTGTGGACCCTACAGTACTGAGAAATTGGAGAGGGTTAAGAGAAGAGCCACAAGAATGCTTAAAGGATTTTAAAAAGCCTTATTGTGAGACTTAAGGAGCTCAATCTATTTTAGCTTATGAAAGAAAAGGTTAAATGGTGACACAGTCAGTCTATAAATACCTACATGGAGAGCAGAAATTTATAAGAGCACTCTTCAATCTAGCACAGGGGTGGGCAAACTCTGGCCTGGAAGCGGTTTTAAGCCAGCCTGCGAGCTCCCGCTCGGGCACCAGGTCAGGGACCGCACCACACAGCTTGGCCCCACTCCGGCGCTCCAGTTGGGGCACCAGGTCGGGGGCCGCACCACGTGGCTTCTGGAAGCTGCGGCATGGCCTTGCTCCAAGGGTCACGGGCCTCTCCATGCCTAGGAGCTGGGTAAGCACCATTCAGAGCCTGCACCCCTGAACCTCTCCCCTGTCCCAAGCCCCTGCTGCAACTCTGATCCTCCTCCTCCTCCGGCGCTCCAAACCCTTCGATTCCAACACGGAGCACCCTCCTGCACCAAATCTCTCAGCCCCTCCCCAGAGCCTGCACCCCCAGCTGGAACCTGCACCCCAGCCCTGACCCCATCCAAACCTCTTAGTCCCAGCCCAGAGTACACTCCTGCACCCCAAACTCCTCATCCCCAGCCCCACCCCAGAGCCCACACCCCCAACATGGGGGCAATGATATAACATGATCCAGTGGCCAAAAGGTGAAGGGTAGACAAATCAGCCTACAATTCAGGTGCAGTTTTTTAACAGTGAGAGTAACTAACCATTTTAACAATTTAACAAGGGTTGTGATGGGTCACTGGAAACTTTTTAAAATCAAGATTGGATATCTTTCTAAAAAAAAAAAGTTCTAATTCAAACAGGAATTATCTCAGGGAAGTCCTATGGTCTGTGTTATGCAGGTCAAACTATATGATCAAAATGATCACATCTGGCCTTAAAATCTATTAATCTGGTTTCCGATGGTAAAAGGTATTAATCTCTAACCCTAATGGTTAAAGATCTAGAATTTAGAACCTTTTAGAATTATTTTGTCATGTCTACCCTTGAGTTTTCCTGTCACTTTAGTTTCTCCAATCACCCTTTTTTCCTGTGGGTTTTTTTTAAATGTCTCACCCATGGTCAGTGTGGGGGAACTCATGCAAATAGGGTGGAGTTGTCTAAAGAGGGGAATGCTGAAATTAGATACAAAATCCTGACAAATGCACAAAGTAAAGTGAGTGGAGGTGAATTTTTTACTCAGTATTTCAGTCCTAATGTTGCAGATTACTTGTAACTAGAAAAAGAAAAATCACAATTTATTAAGTTGATTGAATTCTTAACCTTGAAAATAGTGGGAATTAATGGAAATACTGGCCTTTTACTTGCCAGTAGAACAAGATATTCAGAGATGCACATGTATTTATACTTCTCTAAAGAGGATGTAGCTCAGAAATATCACCTGGTAGTCCATTATTAAGAACAACCTGCTAATTACTTACAATTGTTCTATGCAGTTTTGTTGTAATCATGTAGGTCCCAGGATATTAGACAGCGAGAAGGTGGGTAAAGTAATATTTTCTATTGGACCTGCTTCTGTTGATGAGAGACAAGCTTTTGAGCTTACACAGAGCTCTTCTTTAAGTCAGTTCTTCCTGAAGAAGAACCTGAACAAGAGCTCTGTGTAATCTCAAAAGCTTGTCTCTCTTTCACCTACAGACGTTGATCCGATAAAAGATATTACCTCACCCACCATGTTTCTTTGCTTACTTTAAAAGCAGCTTTTATCTCTTAAGTGACAGTAATGAAATTAGTTGGATATTATGGCTGCCATGAGGGGTATGATGACTATTTATAGCAGGATGAAAGATACTTGTATACCTGAGGGTCCACATGATTTTTAATAACTCACATAGTAGTGTTAAATTATAATTTTCTAGCTTGTATCTATTTTTATTCCAACAAACTTTCTTATTACAGGATTTAAGAGGAGAACTGGATGACCTTCTACAAGAAAAAATTGAAAACCCACACCCTGTGGATTGGAATGACACTAAATCCAGGGACACTGCAGTGCTGACAGCCATTATAGACCTAATCACAACACAGGAGAATGAAAGTCCCAGAAACTATGCCTCTCGATTTCAGAATGAACGTTACAGTTGACACTGTGTTGGTGTTTGAGAAGATGACACTTTCACTAGTTTCCTTTTTATTTTACAGCTTTTTGTCTAGCTAATGAAAGACTTTTTAGGGCAACTCAGTAATTCCACTCATATTGAAGAGCAGTTAATTTCAGTAGTTTATAATGGCTGTAGGTGCATGGCATCCAATGTTTAATGCAGCTTTTTAAATATGACAGTGCAATGCTGTTGGTGTCCATTAGTGTATGTGGTTTATTTTGTCCTGTCTATACTTGGCTTCTTTATAACTGTAACTCTTTCAAAGAAAAGGTGTGTAAAATTCAAAATGTTGTGTTATATTGTACTATCTAATTCATCCGATGTCCTGCTGTCCATGGAAAAAGTCACATTAAGGTTTTTCGGGGAACAGTAATCAGGTCTAGTAGTTGTCAAAAGGGGTTCAAACCAAGCAGCATCTTTTTTTCAAAACTTTCAACTGAAAGTAACTATTTTCATGTTTAAATGTAAACTACGTTCAATTTCTAGGCAAAGCAGCTGTTAAAGTGTACAGTGGTAAGAATCAAAATAATCTTCAAAACTCTTTTTTCTCCCTCCTTGATCCTAGTTATTCCATCACTCTTGCTTTTCCTTTTGTACCCAATGATCAGTATTGGCTGAAATTTCAGCAGTGCCTTATCATAGATAAAAATCATGGCAGGAATAAGCTGTGCAGGATTAGTTACATTCTAAATTTTCCTTTAGAAAATGGAGTAAATGTTTTTTGCTAAAGCTACACTTGTTATATTACCAGTTGTTTCATGTTTGAATGCAATATGCTATTTGAAATTCCTTTTGTGAATCCTCCCTCAAGTGATGACACATTTGCCTTCTTTAGGATTTAGCGCATCCTCACATGTTGGGTTAGGGAATTCTAAGCCTTACCTTGAAGAAAATTGACCTAAAAGAGTGTGTCAGTCTTTAGTCTCAGTTCATTTTTTAAAAATGCAAATCCTAGACAACATATCCTTACCTAGTGGAATGTAAGGATTTGCATTAACTCTAACATGACAGATAAACATGTCTAGCTTTTTGTATTGTTGCCATCATGAAAGAAATCTAATTTATTGGAAGCCTTACGCTTTCCACTTACACTATATACAAAAAGTGCTCATATTAAACTCCAGGTGCCCTGACATCCATTAAAAAATATGCATTACAACAATTAGCTCGCCACAATAGATACACAAGGAAGACTTTAAAAAAGGGGTGAGGGGAGGGGAAACGAGAGTGTCTGCTCTCACTACTCAATCTCACAAATCACCCCTCTGCTGCTTGGAATACTCCCTGAAGGTTGATAAACTGGGCCTACAGACCAGTGGAAGGAGGGAACTGTAGAGAATGCCCTGTCAGCTTCCCTCCTCTCATAACACTGGTGCTCAACCTCAAGTGCCTCTCCCTGCAGGCTTGTGCTGGTGATTAAAATTTCAAGGAGAGATGTGGGAGTTTGAAGTTCTCTACTTACTGATCCATTAGAAAAATGCAGCACTAGGAAAATAAGTTACAGATCCAGATAAAACAAATATATATGTTCCCAGCCCAGATATCCGCTAAATCCTACTTTTAAGAGTATCAAGAGCTGCTCTGCTTTGGGGAATACATGGTGGATTCTTCTGGCCACTGGTTCTGTTTCATCCCACATGCACAGTGGCATTTGGTTTCCAGGTCAGTGGTCTTTATGTTTAGAAAAAAATTCTTTTGCTCCTGGCCAGCTGGAAACTTGTTTGAGAGCTAATGCATTCATTGCAAGTTTTAAAGAACAGGATGGTATTCTTCTGATTGTATTCCTCGACTATAAATAGAGAGAGAGAGAGCATCAGTCTCCAGCCACATGAATTGTACAATGTGGAAATTCAGTGTTTATGAACAAATGCACAAAACTTATTTTTTCCCCCATTTACTACTTTCTCTGTATTCTACTCAAGTTGCATCCAATGTCACTTGCTGAATGTAGCGTTCTGCAAGTATTTCTAGGCTGTTCCACTAGTATAGCTAAGAATATAAGATGAAGAAAACCCTACTTTGAAGGTTTGCGTGTAGCACTATTCTTATCTCTGACTTACTGTTTTCCCATGCATTTGATTTACATCAAAATTGCCATTTCATCTTACTTGGTCAGATGTACATTTTAATGTATTTGTACACTGAATCAGTCACTGAGACGGTACACAGTAATATATACCACAAACATATTTTAAAATCTTAAGTTGCTTGATGAATTTCTGAATCTAACTCCCACATTATTTGGGGGCATGAACAAATCTCGGGCATGAACAAATCTCAGCCATTCCTGCCTACTCTGGGTTGCGTTTTGCTAGGGCTAGCCAGAAAACAAACAAAAGATTCTGTTTCACAAAAAAATTCAAGGTTTGTTGGAAACTTTTTCTTTCTCTTGGAACAAAAATGAGAACTTCTGTAATTTTTTTTTTTTTTTTTTTTTATTATTTTGTGAAAACCACAAGAGACCTCAGTAACTAGGGCACTCACCTAGGATGTGTGAGACATACTTTCAAATCCCTGTTCTGCCATATGTGGAGGAGGGACTTGAAGCTGGGTGTTTCACATCCCACATGAGTACCCTAACTAGTCAGCTATGGACTAGTCTGCAGCCTCTCTCTGGTTTTCACCAGAATTTCGATGCTAGACTTTAGAATTTTCCCTGATGCAAGTTCTTCCAAAACTGACGCTTATCCACAAAATTTCTGTTTTGACTAATCAGCATTTTTGGACAGGTTTTTTTGTCCAAAATTTCAACCAATGTTACGCTTTGCATGTCCTCTATGTTGTTAAATCTCATATGGTTTCCCTTGAAGCACTGTTCAGTGGAGGGATTCTTTCAACTGGACCCATTCACATGTTCCACCAATGGCACGCCTGCCATGGCAGACCCTGTGGTTATATTCTTAACACCATGCTAGATATTTCTGTCTTTTCTAGATAACTTTGGAGATCAGTTGTTGAACTTTCTGGTGAATCTTAGCATTTTTTATAAATTCATTCCTTTTCATATCTACTATCTTCTCAAGGAATTCGACAACTGTCCATGCCTTTGGTGTATTTCCAGTTTTCACATCCATATGTTAAAGTAGAAATAAAATTTGAGTTGATTTGTAGTTTTGTCTTTAAATTGTAGATTTTTGATGACCAAATCTTGTTTAATCTTGTGAATTCAGCTGCCATCTTGCCAAGTTGTGGCATTCTTCTCTTCCGGATATCCCCACGGACTTGCATGTGACTGCCAAGGTGTACAAATTGCTTTCCTTTGCCTTCTAACGTACTGTTTGACTTGACAGTTACTGAAATTCTTAATTTTCTTTTTCATAATTTCATATTTTGCAATACTGGAGTATTTTTTGCTATTTGCTTGTATGTTGGTTGACCTGTGACTTAGAGCTATGTTGTCAGCAAAATCAAAATCTCTTAGTCTACTGTTAAGTTATGTGATGCCTATGTTGTATCTGTCTAGTCTATTTCTCATAATAAAGTCAACGGTAATACCAAACAGAACAATGCATCCTTGTATGTTAAACTATTTGCTTAAGTCTGTTTGCTTTAACTGCAAGCTGCATCTGGATTTTTTAAAAAAGCCTTAATGATGAGTCTTTATTGGCATACCATAACACTTCAAGATGTTTCAAAGTGAATCACAATGGAGGCTGTAAAATGTTTTCTTAAACTGTATGATGAATGGGTTTTGCCACTCGATGTGCTCTTCAATGATTATTCGTAAAATGGAAAATCTGGTCAGCCCATGACCTTCCAGGTCAAAATCTAGCTTTTGCCTCAGCTATCCCCCAAGTGCTTTCTTTATCCTATTTAAGATGATGCAGAAGACTTTGCCAATCACTAAAAAGGAATATAATACCGAACCACTTATTGCAGTCACTTAGGTCACCTTTCTTTGGTATTTTGACTATAAAGCTATTTTTCAATTGTTCTGGAAGCTTTTTCCAGTTGTATACTGTGAAAAGTTCAGTGACTTTTTATCAGTGGTCTCATCACAAGCTTTCACTTCCTTGGTGACTTTGTCTACACCCGTAGCTGTTGTCCCAGGTTTTAACTTTTATTGCATCTTCCATTTGCTTGTGATATGAGATGTTACAGTGTCTGGTTCTAGGTGTTAACATTCTTTGTCAGTCAGTTTCTTACAGTGTTCTGTTCAGCACCTCTGAAAAGTGCACTGCCCATCATTCTTTGTTCTTTTTCTGTTCAGGTCTTTCCTTGTTTATCCCTAACCAGGTCCTCCAGCTGGTATAAACTTCCCAGATAGAAACTTATTGGCTGATAAACTGTTCTTCTGCCACCTCATTCAGCAACTGCTTCAACTTCTTTGGCAATATTAGCCACAATCTTCCTTTTGTCTCTTCTCACACATCTTTGCCCTTTGTTTTTATACAGCTTTTGCTGCTGATTTTTTTGAGGAGTTGATATTTCCTTTAGTGTTTGTTTTCTCCTGTCCTCACTTATTCAGACTACAGGTTAGCTTTTCTGGAAACTAAGGGTATGTCTACACTACCTGCCAGATCAGCGGGCAGCGATAGATTCAGCAGGGATCGATTTTTATCGCATCTAGTCTAGACATGATACATCGACCCCTGAGCTCTCTTCCGTCGAGTTGATGGGGAAGCGACAGCAGTCGACTCACCGCAGTGAAGACACCACAGTAAGTCAATCTAAGTACATCGACTTCAGCTATGTTGTTCACCTAGCTGAAGCTGTGTAACTTAGATTGATTTCTCTTCCCACACACCCGCCTCAAGGTAGACCAAGGCTTACTACAGTTGTGGTGGCATCTACGATAGTGTCAAACAGAAAGGACCATGACATATCAATGTTGACTTCTTGTGGTATATCTAAGGGCTTGTCTCCACTTACCAGGGGAGTGACATGTGGCGATCGATCCACTGGGGGTCGATTTAGAGGGTCTAGTAAAGACCCTCTAAACTGACGACCAATCATTCTCCCGTCAACTCTGGTACTCCACTGGAATGAGAAGCATAAGATAAGTTGATGGGAGAGTTTCTCCTGTTGACCCAGCATGGTGTAGACACCACAGTAAGTCGACCTGAGGTTTGTCGACTCCAGCCATGTTAGTCATGTAGCTGGAGTTGTGTAACTTAGGTCAACTTAGCCCCATAGTGTAGATCTTTAAATTTTGTAGCACTTGAAATCTGTTCTTCGATTCAGTTTGAAATTGCTGCTCTAATGTCTAGTCTGTCTGTCATTTGCTGACAATTTTCTGGGTGCTTTTTGGGTTGGTTTGTTTTTTCTCAAATTTGATCTTCAGTCTTTCCACGTGCAAATTGTGGTGCCTTCAGATATATGCTCTGAGCTTCTGGAGAGTTGATCTAAATTTCCTTCCAGTACCATGGTTAGCCTGATTCCTAGTGACTTCATCTGGGGAATTCCAAGTTACTTAATAGGTATTTTTATGTGAAAATAGTGTTCCACTAATTATGAGGCTTGATGGCAGGCACAGTTATACCAGTTGTGATAAATGAAAGGGGGATAGCTCCCTTTTATGGACACCCAGCCAGCCAGTTAGCTATAAAATCCCAATTAGTGGCTGTTCTCTACTTGCTTTACCTATAAAGGGCTAAAAAGTCCATAGGTAAAAGGAAGGGAGTGGGCACTTGACTAAAAGAGCCAATGGAAGGGCTAGAACTTCTTAATTAGAACAAGACTCCCCTTTTGTCTTTTTGGGTGGTTCTCCTATAGAGCAGGGACCGGGCTGAAACTATGCTGTAAGAACTCGGGCCAGATATGAAAAATCATCTGATCATACCTAGAAACTACTCATTTGAAACCCCAAATATGTAAGTAGATCAGGAAAAGTCTAGGAAGATGCGATTAGGTTTATCTCTTATTTCTGTAAGGCTTGTGGACTCCTCTGTTCTAACCCCTAAATGCTTTTGTTTTGCTTGTAACCATTAACCTCAAGAAAATCATTCTTGATGCTTAATTTATTATATTTGCTCTCTTTAAATCTAGGAATAGCCTAAATTCCAGATGTATTTTTTTTTGTTTTTAATAAAATTAACCTTTTCTGTGTGTCCTAAAAGGTTTGTGCACATGTTGAATTAGCTGATGGCAACAGCTGATTTCCTTTGTTTTTCTTTGCTCTTCCCGGGGAGGGGGAGGGGGCTGGTAAGGACTTGAGGGTACCCCATAGGAAGGAATTCCCAAGTGTGCCTTCCTGAGCCCAAAAAGGGTTTTTTTTGCACTTGGGTGGTGGCAACATCTACCCATCCAAGGTCAGAGGAAAGCTGTAACCTTGGGAGTATAATACTAGCCTGGAGTGGCCAGTATAAATTTTTTAGAATCTTTGGGGCCCCACCTTCTGCACTCAAAATGCCAGAATGGGGAATCAGCCTTGACACCAATCTTTAACTTCTCTTATTTTGGGAACTAAGGCTAGTCTTGTCCATTCCTTTTTCTCTGTTATCCCCAACCTTGGCACTGAAGTTTCCCAATACTAAGCAGATGTCATGACTGAGAATATTGTCAGAATTCATAGGCAAATGCAGAATGGATCTCACTGTTGATCTCATCATTGGTGTGTAACATGTAGGAACATCACAATTCTACAATAGTGTTTGAAACCTACCTTGGAGCAGTTGGCTCGGAGTCTATAAGTGATTTCTCTAGTTTGGAAGTCATCTAGTACTAGACACTTTGAGTGGTACTTATCTTGCCTCCCCAAATATATTATGGCTTTATTTTAATTTCTGAATTGCTTTTTCTCAGGTCTTGGCCATTGACATTCATTTGTTCATAGGATTTTAAGATTACATGTGCCTTTTTTCTTTCTTCAGCTGCCCGTCTTTTGTTGCGATAGCCATTGTTCTAATATTCCAGAAACCTACTTCCATAGATTTTTACCTTTACTAATGAAATTCTTAATCTAGGCTTCCTGATGACTTTCACTAAGGCTTGTCATTCCTGCGGAGCCAGACTTCATTATTTTGACATGCTGTTGGATGGAATTGCTACCTTGTTGAGTTTCATTAACTTAAAACATATTCAATACTATGTATTAGCTCACACATGGTAACATCACACCTTAAAATCTAAAGGCCACACTACAGATCTACTGAGTAAAAAGGTGCACTTTTCACCATCACTTATCAGAGTAGTTTCACTTTAAAGCATTTGAAACCATTTTCAGAATATCTCTGTAGCTAAGCTGTTTATAGTCTGTTTTTGTTTGATAGATTCAGTAGGCTGCTCATTATGAGTACAAGGTAAGAACATGGAAAATAACCTAAGCGAAAACTACTGTACAAGAGTGAGGCATTATAATTGTTACAAACGACTAGACTTGTCCTGAATCAGTTTAAAAAATTTTGATGGTATTTTTTAAAAAATACCTCTGAGTAATTTCATGCTTCGGAAGATAGCAGACACTAGTGATGAAGGAAGATGATGCAGACTTTTCCTTCATGCAATGCCTTTCAAGGTTCTTTACCATTGTGCTCAACCTACAATTCTTCCTATGTGTCATCTCACTCCATTTTATTCTTGCTACTTCTTTGTGTGATGTAGCACTCCATATGATTTTATGAAAATATGCTGAGTGTAAATATAATGTAACTGGAATATGCTTCATGCAAATCGTCTCTTGTAAGATATCATTACAAAGCTTACAATCTACTGAGTGTGATCATCCTATTTGTATAAAGGTATCATTCTTATATCATCTGGTGCTTATCCATTTAGAAGGAGGGGTAGAGACCCAGAGAGACAAAAGATTCCTGTCTTGTGCCAAAACTATATAAGCGAGTGGAACAGAACAAAGGAAGTTCTAGTCATGAGAAATTCCCTAGCTACCACCTGAGCTGGAGCTAACAGGAACCGTAACAGGGAAAGGATTGGGCCCAGATTAGGAAGGAGTCTAGTCTGTGAAAGAAGCTTAATGGAACATCTGAGGGTAATATTTTAGCTGTAAACAGTTTTTTTATGCTGTAACTCTTCTGCCAGGCTGAGTTGATAGCAGCAAGGGCTGCGTTCAGTACAGAGGGGGTCCTCTTCCAACAACATAATGCAAAACCAGCTCGAGTCCCCATCTGGTGACCTGGGAAAATCTTACACCCCTGACCACCTTGAATCATAGAAGATGAGGGTTGGAAGGGACCTCAGGAGATCATCTAGTCTAACCCCCCTGCTCAAAGCAGGACCAATCCCCAAATAGCCCCCGCAAGGATTAAACTCACAACCCTGGATTTAGCAGGCCAATGCTCCAACCACTGAGCTATCCCAAAGAGGCAATACTTCCCCTCTTGCAAGCACAGAGTCTAGGTATAGCAGAAACTGTTTAATAACATGAGATGATATCAGCATTAAACTGGGAAAACACCACAGCTAGAGTTCATAGACCAAACCATGAATGAAGACCCACCCCAGCAAACTGGGCCACGTCCTTTCCCTTTGGTTCTTGAGTCCAGCAACCCAAAGTCCCCCAACCCAAAAGTCTCTGTCCTGGGTCAGTGCAGCCCTAGATGTCAAAAGTTTACCTGCAGAGTTTTACTCCCACCTGAGTGGAAAGTGTGTGTGTAGGGTGCTAAGGGGCACCTTATGTGATCTGAGGCAGACTCCTACCTCTCCATGGAGTTCTGCTTCCACCTTCACCATGAACTGCTCCACTCCTCCAGCCATCCCTGCAAAGGGCTCTGCTCGACCAGCTGTTCCAGCTATCCCACTCCACTAGCTGCTTAGCAATATAGCTTCAGGCTCCCCCAGTAGTTAACACAGCACTCACTAACTTTAGCTCTTCAGTGATTTCAGCTTATAGTAGAGAAGCCCTAGTGCTGGTGCACCATTCACCCAAAATGAATTCAGCTCAGTAACCTATAACTAGATTCCTAAGAAGATCAAAAGTAGCTCTCACATTCAACAGCAAAAAGAAAAAAAGATACTATTGGTGTTTTGGGCTCACAAAAAAGGCCCAAATCACCACACTCCCTTCTCAACTCACTGGGTTTTGGAACCCATGTCTCTTGTCTAGCACGTGCTCCTTAATTGATGGTGAGACTCTCTGTCATGAACGTTGTCACTGTCCTTGATTCACATTATCAGGGTAACAACACTTTATTCCTCCTGCCCCAATAACAGAGAGACTGGGGCTCCCACAGCTGCCAAAGTGACTATTTTGGGCTGCTGTGGGTGCATGCTATGCAAGGTGGGTGTGCCTATGCAAACAAGATCAGTCGTGAAGTTCTTTTCCACACGCGCCACAATTCACCACCAGATGTCAGGGTAGAGCTCATCCTGACTCTGCTTACAATGTATTAGTGGTAGATGTGCATGTTTTGCTTGGTAACTTACTTTGGTCTGTTATTACTTGGAACCACCTAAATCCTACTTGTTAAACTTCATGAAATTACCTTTGGTTAATAATTAACCCTGAGTGAGTAATAGCTGATGGAGCAAACAACTGTGCATATCTCTCTCTCAGTGAAATAGTGGGCGGAAAAATTATGAGTTCACCTTTGTATAAGCTTAATACAGAGTAAAATGGATTCATTTAGGGTTTGGATCTCATTACGAGCTGGATGTCTAAGCCATTTTCAGTTACGTCTCCAGCTTTTGGGAATATGGTTCAGACCTGGGGCTGTGTTTGCAGCATGCCTGGCTCAACAAGGCAGGATTCTGTAGTCCCAAGCTGCCAGGGAAACTGGGCTCAGATGTAGTCTCAGCACATCAGGTGACAGGCCTGCGGGGTGGAGGTGGTGGGGTGGTCTCTGTGACTGAACCTGTCACATTGTAAGGGTTTTTGTTTTTATTTACTTGCTTCCATTTTCAGCAATGTGCTTTCCTTGACGATGCCCTACGGTCTTGGAACAGACTTTCATTTCCCATCTGCCAACAGTCCTCCTTCAAATCCTTCCTTAAAACACTTTTTATTTATAGAATCTTTATGTTGTCATTCCTGATCCTGTTTTGAACCCTTGTCCCCTGTACGCTGCATTTGCTAGTCACCCTCATAGAGTTTACAGTCTCAGGTTTTTAAGTGTTTTGCAAAGGGCTATCAGCCAATGTGTGTGCAAACAAAACTCTCGTGATTGTGCAAATGTCTTGGGTGGTGTGATTGGCAGAGCCATGCTCATCTCTAGTGTGTATTCTACATTACAATACTACCACCCCGTAGCATTGGCTATGACCTGTAGCATAAACCCTCTGGCTTTGTACAGCACAAAAGGCTCCTAGATGCTGTAACAGTGAAAGAGCTTTAATGCTAGGAAACGAGGTGTATGCTGCCCGTGACAGCCTCACACTGATGGTGTAGAAGTGAAGGCGGGACTGTCAGCACAATAGGCTGCAGTTCAGGATCTTCCATCTCCAGTAGCTGGGGTTTAAGGGCTCAATCCGCTGAGCGACCGGCGCACAAGGCAGGCTGGAAGCGGGTCAGTTGGGGAAAACAAAAACAAATCAAGTGCCCGTAAGGCAACTCCAGAGGGCGCGGGACGAGCTGCTTTAGCGTTTTCACCCGCCCCCGACCATGTTACTATCACTAAGGCAGCGCGCTAAAACCCAGCTGGCCTCAGCTCCCGCGCGGGGAGCGGAGGGGGGGGGCAACGGGCTCTAGCTCCAGGCTTGGGGCTGGGCCACTCTCGTTACGTGCGCACCCTGCATCCAGCCCAGCGACGGGGCAAGGCACTGGGGCGGGCGGGATTAACAAATGGGCGCTCGGCGAACGTTACTGCCGCTCCCGCAGCAACAGCGGGGCCGCTCTGTCCTGAGCGGGGTGCGGGTTGGCTGCCGTGAGCTGCCCCGACAGCCCACGGCTGGATGGGGTGGGGCGGTGCCCTCCGCCCCGGTGTTGGGACCTAGCTGCCGCCACCCGCGCAAGCAGCAGTCGCCCGAGCAGCCCTCGCGTCTTTCCCGCCTCTTTGCCCGTGTGGGGCCGGGCCATGGCGGCAGCGGTGCCGCTGTGGGCGGGCTTTTCCGTGCTGCTGCTGCTCGGCTCCCTGCTGCCTAGCGCGGCCGGTGGGGGACAGGGGGGTGGCAGGGGTGGATTTCCCGCTACCAGATGACGGTGCCTGGCACCTCCTGCGGGCCTCCCGGCCGAGGGGCTGCTGTCCTACCAGCTGCAGGTGGGTCTGAGGGGTCTTGTTGCCTCACCTGCAGCAGAAGGGCCTGTTCCTGGCCGGCCACTTCCCTGTGTTCACCTGCGAGTGGGGTGAGCTGGTGAGGAGCCAGCCCTTCATCCCAAGCCACTGCTTCTATGAGGGCTACATGGAGGGTGCCCCAGAGGCACTGGTGGTGCTGAGCACCTGCTCTGGAGGGCTGCGGGGACTGCTGCGCATCGAGGGGATGAGCTATGGGATCGAGCCCATCAAGGCCTCCGCCACCTGCCAGCACCTCCTCAATCATCTGGGGGAAGTGGCAGGCACGCCTGCCTCATGTGGGGTAACCAATGAGGAGCTCCAGGACGTGGGGCCCGCTGTGGCAGCCAGACCTCACAGATGGACACATGCCACGTATATTGAGTTCTGTGTGGTGGTGGAGAAAGAGCCGTTTGTCCTTTATAGAAGGAATGAAAACATCCGAACCAACAAGGTCCTCTGTGTGATCAATATGGTGGACTCCTTTTATCATGCTCTGGGGGCTCATGTAATCCTGATTAGACTAGAGAGCTGGACAGAAAACAACCTCATCACATTACCCAATAGTATAGGCAATGCTCTTACTGAATTTAACCGTTGGAGGAATGATATGCTCTATCATTGCCTGCAGCATGATGCTGGATAGCTATTTATGGCTAAAATATACAGAGGGCATGCTGGGAGGGCATATGTAGGAGGCATCTGCCTTGTGACAGATGCAGCATCCATTGTCACGAGGCATTTTGCTTCTGTGCCTTTTTTTTCAGTCACTGTTGCACATGGTCATAATCTCGGCATGTATCATCACTATGATAAATGGCATTGTAACAGAAGTGTTGGCTGCATCATGGCTGCTGTGCACATAACTACCGATCAGTTCACTGACTGCAGTCGTGAAGTATATTTTAATCTCCTCCATGATGGTGCTGGATTCTGCCTATGTAACATCCCAGCGCCCAGCAAAATATTTAGGAGAAAGCACTGTGGTAACAAGGTGATGGAAGGGGAAGAGGAATGTGACTGTGGCTCAGAACTGGAATGCAAAAAAGACGTGTTGTCAGGCCACATGCAAATTGAAACAAGGTATGGTTTGTGCTTTTGGAAAGTGCTGTAAAAAAGTGTCAAATTCTTGCTAAAGGAAAACTATGCAGAGCAGCTGTTGATGAGTGTGACCTTCCTGAGTATTGCAATAGGACTTCAAAGTGGTGCCAAGAAGATGATGTGTATGTACAAGAAAGATGGAACTCCATGCAGTGACCTGGGCTACTGTTACCAGGGAAGGTGCCATAACCACAATAAACAATGTGCCGATATCTTTGGAGGAGGGGCACAAAAAGCTCCTCTAAGTTGCTTCAGTAACTTGAACACTCGAGGTGACCGGTTTGGCAATTGTGCTAGTGGTGAAACTGGAGCAAATTACAAAAAAATGTAAAATCAGTGATGTCTTATGTGGAAGGATTCAGTGTAAAAATGTAAAAAAAAAATACCTCCTTTGAAGGAACATAGTACTGGTGTACAAACACCCATGGGTCATATCTGGCGTTGGGGTACAGACCATCATGCTGGGCCTGATGTAATTGCTACTGGGGCAGTGAAAGGTGGCACATTAGTAATGGGAAAATTTGCCTTGGTAGGACATATGCAAGTGTGTCGCATTTGAATTTTGATTGCGACACTAAGAAAAAATGCAACAGTAGGGGAGTATGCACCAATACTAAAAATTGCCACTGTAGCTATGGATGGATCTGGAGGAAGCATTGACAGTGGACCTGTTCCAGTGTCTAAGCCTGTGGTAAGTATATGGAGCAGCAGTTTGAGTAATGTTATCTGGATAATAATTGGCATCAGTTTTGTTCCTGCCATTGTTTCAGTACTTAGAAAAATTGGATGAGTGAAAGCGTTTAGAAGGCTAAATGTCACACAGAGAAAACAAACTGCTGCTGCTTCTGCTGGTGTTAGACAGAGCCTCTATAAGAATGGCAGCATTAGTTCAAAAAAGAAAAGACACAACATTTTTTCTAGAAGGGCAACAGATGTTTTGCAGGTCAAAAGATCAGCGTTTGTTACCAAAGCAGTTGTTGAAAGAATCTATATGTGAGTCTATGCTGAGGTAGCGATGGCTTGGCCTTGCCTGATCCCGAATATAATGTAACAATGTATTTATAGTTAAATAATCAAAATATGTAGCATTTTGGGTGGGAGAGAGTGTGTCTCTTTTTTAAAAAAACATGGAAATAAAAAATAGGTTTTAATTTTTTTTAAATAGGAAAGTAATGGAAAACATTTTGCATTCCTCAGAAAGAGATCTTGGGAGTGATATTTCCCCAGATGCCCAGCCATTTGGTCACTGTATAAGTTGATGCTGTAGTAATATTCCACAGTGTAGTGTTTTATAGAACTATAGTGAAAACATATCAGAGCTGCACACAGAAAATGGGCAGTTTCTCTTCCGGCAAGCTTCCTAGTTGTATTGTGCACTTAGTGAAGGTTGGGTCATCCTTCATCTCGGAGATGCTGATGTAATTTGGGGGTGTCTGGGATTTTGTAATGCCATGGACTCCATAGTAAATCATTAATTCTCCTTGGAAAGTTGTAGAATGTACTGGGGCCTAAAAGAGAAAACAGGATTCCTTTAAGAAGGGGGACTAGAGCTGCTGAAAACCAGATAATGAAGAGCACCCCTATGAAAATACCTCCTTGCCAATTATCACTGACCAAGCCTGCCTTCTTCCACCCTGATCCCACTCTATGACATGTGCACCAAAACTAGCAGCATGTCCTTCCTCTATGCTGGTGACGTGTAACTTCCAGTTGTTGTGAATGATTTTAAATTACAATATTTTCAATAAATAATTTAAATCAGCTTTTTGTTGTACTCACATTGGTGCATAGACATATTAAAACCAGATTTTAAATGACAAATTACTCAAAAAATTGTATCTGCATTAGGGATGTCAATTAATTGCAGTTAACTTGCATGATTAACTAAAAAAAATTAATTGTGATTGAAAAAAAAATGAATCGCACTGTTAAACAATACCAATTGAAATTTGTTAAATATTTTTGGATGTTTTTCTATATTTTCAAATATATTGATTTCTATTACAGCACAGACTACAAAGTATACAGTGCTCACTTTATATTGTTTTTGCTAAACAAAAGAAATAGTATTTTTCAATTCACCTTATACAAGTACTGTAGTGCAATCTCTATCATGAAAGTGTAACTTACAAATGTAGATTTTTTTTTGTAACGAACATTGCAAGATATTTACATGCCAGATTTGCTAGACATTAGTATGTCCCTTCCTGCTTCAGCCATCATTCTGGAGGATATGCTTCCATGCTGATGATGCTCATTAAAAAAATAATGCATTAATTAAATTTGAGACTGAACTCCTCGTGGGGAGAATTTTATGTCGCCTGTTCTCTTTTACCCACTTTCTGCCATATATTTCAGGTTATAGCAGTCTTGGATGATGATCCAGCACATGTTCATGTTAAGAACACTTTCACAGCAGATTTGACAAAACACAAAGAAGGTATCAATGTGAGAGTTCTAAAAACAGCTACAGCACTCCACTCAAGGTTTAAGAATCTGACATGCCTTCCAAAATCTGAGAGGGACAAAGTGTGGCACAGACATTGAGGAAGTACCCCGCTTGCCCGCCCACCTGGAGACCACTTTGTCAGGTAGGCTCAGTGGATGGCTTCCTACTTTCTAGGAAGACATGTCTGACCCCCTCTGAACACCTTCTCTCCTCTGCATCTTACCATTGAGCAACCACACTGTCAAGTGGAGGATGTGCAAGTTGGGGTGAGTCCTGGGAGAGTAGATCTGGGCAGAGCGGCAACAGCCATGAAGGGGCCACCAGCAAGCCCAGGAGGGCCCCGTACCAGTGTTGCTGGGACCAAGCTGGGGTGATCAGGAGGACACGTACCTTGTCCATTTTTATGTTCTCTAGGACTTTGACGATGAGAGGGAAAGATGTAGAGAAGCTAGCCTGACCATGACATGAGGAAGGCATATGAGATTGTGTTCTCCCTCCCCTCCCCCAGAACAGAATCGGTGGCAACATTGGTTCTGTCAGGTAGCAAATAGGTCTACTTGGGGAGTGCCCCTGCTCGGAAGAGCTGGTGAGTGTCCTCCGAGTGGAGCAACCACTTGGGAGGAGAAAACCCTGCTCAAGTGATTGGTCTGTGTTTTGTCGACGCCTGCAAGGTGGAAAGCCTTCAGGGAGATGTCGTGGGTTATACAGAACTCCCAGAGGCTGAGGGCTTCCTGGCAGACGGCTGAGGACCTCACCCCACCTTGCCTGTTGATGTAAAACATTGTGGCGGTGTTGTCCATGAGTACCCTGACCACCTTGCCACGCAGTTGTGCACTGAATGCCACACAGGCTAGTCATATTGCTCTGAGCTCCTTTGCATTTATGTGAAGGGACAACTCCATGGTTGACCACATCCCCTGGATTTGTGAGTTCCCTACGTGGGCCCCCCCAGCCCAAGTCTGACACATTGTACACGAGGTTTAGTGATGGGGTCGGGTCCCAGAAAGGAATGCCCTGGAGCATATTGGCAGGCCCACCATCGGAGCGAGGTGGTCACCAGTGCAGGTATTGTGAGGACTTTGTCCAGCCCTGGGCGTGGGAGAACACTGAGGCCAGCAAGAGTTGGAGGGGCCTCATCCAAAGTCTGGCGTGGTGGACCACATATGTGCATGCCGCCATGTGGCCCAGGAGCTGCAGGCATACCCTGGACGTGGTCACGGGGAACTCTGTAACCGAACGAGCCCCTTCAGGGTCTGGAACCTGCCCAGAGGAAGGGAGGCTGTGGCTGTGGAGGTATCCAGGAAAGCGCCTATGAATTATATGTTTACTAGGAGGCCTCGGTTGGCACACATAGCTAAGAGCAGCTCCACATGGTCTGTTACCTTGGACCACGAGCTGCCCTTGAGCAGCCAGTTGTTGAGGTAGGTAAATATTTGGACTCCCCAGCGCCTGAGGTAGACCGCCACTACCGCCATACACTTCGTGAACATCCTGGGCGCAGTGAACAGGCCAAATGGGAGGACCATAAATTGGTAGTGGTCCTGTCCCACCAGGAAACCAAGGAAGCGTCTGTGCCCCTTGAATGTATGGATATGGAAGTATGCATCCTGAAGGTCCAGGGCTGCATACCAATGACCAGGGTCTAGAGCGGGTATAATACATGCCAGAGAGACCATGCGGAACCAGCCTTTGGCCATGAACCGATTAAGGTCGCGCAAGTCCAGGATAGGCCTGAGCCCCCCTTTCACCTTTGGGGTAAGGAAGTAATGGGAGTAAAACCCCTTTCCCTGGAACTCCCTCCACAGCTCCCACGCTGAGGAGCCTACCCACTTCCTGCTCTAGCAGGAGCAAATGTAACGGGTCTCCCCTGCTGTCCGGAGGGGTAGGGGGCAAAACAAATTGCAGCATGTAGCCCTGAGAAATGGTGTTGAGGACCCAGCGGTCTTATGTTATTTGGGACCATTCCGTAAAGAAAACACGCAAGCAGTTGCTGAAGGCAAACTTTATTGATAGGAGAGTCCTCTCGGGGGACACCCAGGTACCCTCCTGCAAGCAGTCAAAAGTGCCTCCTGGCTTGCTACTTGCCTGTCGTGGGGCAGAGCGAGACTGCCTTTGAGGTCATCTGCTTTGTGTCTTGGACCTCTTGTAGGCAGGCTGAATATCGACTTCGTCAGATGCATCACCCACAAAAGCTCATGCTCCAAAACATCTATTAGTCTATAAGGTGCCACAGGATTCTTTGCTGCGTTTACAGATCCAGACTAACACGGCCACCCCTCTGATACATCACAGACTGCACTTCTGTGGAGAGCCTGGACAGCAGTAGCCACGATGCCCTGCGCATGGACACCGCTGAGGCCATGGACTGGGAAGCCATGTCAGCTGCATCTGATGCTGCCTGAAGAGCAGCCTTCGCAGCAGCAACAGCCTCCTCTATGAGTGCCTTGAATTCCTTCCTTTCACTTTCCGGAAGGAAAGGTTTGAATTTAGGCAGTGACTCACACAGGTTAAACTCATAATGGTTTAGGAGGGCCTGGTGGTTGGCCACCCAGAGCTGGAAACTGGATGACGAATAAAGTTTCCTACCAAATGAGTCCAGACTTGTAGAGTCTTTATTTTTGGGTGTGGGTCCTGGTTGACCCTGTCTCTCTCTATGATTTAAACTCCACCATGAGGGAGTTGGGGGGCTAGGTGGGTATAGAGGTACTCATGCCTTTTTGTGGGCACAAAATATTTGCTCTCCACCTTCTTTGATATTGGCACGAGGGAGGCTGGTGTTTGCCAGAGGGCATTGGAAATGTTGGCCACCCCTTCGTGTAGTGGCAGGGCTACTCTGCCTGGTGCCGAAGGCAAGAGCACATTGAAGAGCGAGTCTGAGGGTCCCTCTATCTCCTCAGCTTGGAGATGGAGGCTCAACGCTACTCGCTTCAGTAGCTGTTGGCGAGCACTGAAGGCCTCCTGTGATGCGGGGGAGAGGGAGGGGCTGCAACCTTGTCATCCAGCACTGGGGAGGAGGCCGGTATGGAGCTGTGTGCATTGGTCAGCACCGTAGGATCTACCCCTTGGTCGGACGCTGTGTGCAGTGCTAAGGATGCATGACCAGCCGACCTATCCTATGGAGGCCTGGATAATGAGGTGGAGGGAGCCTCCGAAGTCCCTGCTACCGAACGAGTCCCTAGCTGGGCATGCGCGGGGCCATGGGGGCTCTTGCCATTGCTGCGGCACCAGCTGGTCAGGTTGCCTGGGCTGAGACATAGGGGGCCTCGTGTGGGTCGTGGTTGGGGTTACCGATGACTTAGTGGTACTATAGGAGCCGTAGGGTCGATGGCGCCGAGAATGATGTCTACCACGGGACCAGGACTCAGACATCAAGGAACGATGCCGTCTTGAGTACTACTTCTCGAGACGCTATGACACCGAGATCCGTGATGGAGTGGAGACGGCAATCCCCACCAAGAGTTGTGGGCGCAGTGCCTCGAGGAGTGGCTAGGGTGGCTCTGACGAGAAAGAGAGTGCCTATGGCGCCTATGCCTGTCTCATCAATACTCTCTGCTTGGCGTGGAATGGTGCCTAGAACTCTGATCCGATGGAACCCTAGACAACATGGTGTCCTGACTGAACGCTGAGTGGCGAGTAGACCTGAGAGTGGTCCCCTGACCAGGATCTGCGTTGGGTAGGGGTCGACTGTCTAGAGCCCAGCAGCAGCTTGCCTCTAGAGCGGGGCCCGGGTGCTGGTGGTGCCCCGGGTACCTGAAGAGTCATAATGTCTCAAGCCGCCTGCAGAACCTCCAGCATCCAGGCTGCTCTACTCGACGTGAGTCAGAGCTCTGGAGCCTGGGGAGCTGTGGCTGCCCAATGCAGGTCTAGCTTCTCCCCCTGCTTTCTCTCAGTGTCGCTGATGGGGCCTTTCTCTGTTTCTTAGATGGAGAGTGGTGCTGGGCACCGGAAGGTGCCAGGGGATCACTGCGCACCAAAGACGAAGTGCCTGGTGCTGAATCTGCTCGGCGCACTGGGGTTGGGGCCAGTGCCGACTCCATGAGAAGGGCCCGAAGTCTCATGTCGCTTTCTTTTTTAGGTCTAGGTTTAAAGGACCTGCAGATCTTACAGCGGTCACTAATATGGGATTCACCCAAGTGGCGGAGACAGTCAGCATGTGGGTCACTTCTGGGCATCAAATGCCTGCAAGAGTCACGAGATTTAAATCCTGGGGCCCAGGGCATGCCCTGGCCCAAATGCTAACTGAACTGAAACTTGAACTAACTAATGGGTACCACTAACAAAGAATGAGTTCTGGGATGAGCTGCAGCGAAGCTGGAGCAGTTCCAACGCACCCTCACGCAAGAAGGAACTGAGGGTGGGAAGAGTGCACATCTCCCCTTATAGCGCTATAGAGGCACTCACCCTATAGGTACTGCTAGGGGAAAAACTTCCGGCACCGGTGCACGTGGTGAGCGTGCACACCTACTGTGGCATACACAGGAGCAAGCACTTGAACTGTCTAGTGTGGGGTTTCTTCCTATGACGCAGCTGCTACTGGCCGCTCTCAGAGACCTGGTACTGGACTAAATGGGCCACTGATTTCTTCTGCTATGGCAACAGTTATGTTTCTAAATGAACTCTCAAATTAGCTTGCATTAAGAGAATATTTTTTTTCCAAAAATATTTTTTATTGATATTATGCTAATGGCAGTGGACAGGGAATAAAAAGAGGTGATACTCAGGGTGTCAAAACAGGAGTGAATGGAGGAAGTGTGTGTGGGGGGGTCAATGAGGCTGCATATCAGGGCAGTGGGGTCACAGGTGAGTATTTTGGCAGCAGATTGCAGGGGTTAATAAGCAAATGTCTGAAGGTAGTGGAGTCATGCAGGGGGTCAGTGATTTTGAGTATCAACACAGAGGGAATAACACTGGAAAGCAAGCCTGGAGAGTAGTAGGGGATAACCACTGCTAATTTTGGAAGGAGTCGGGGTCTTGGAGGGGTCCAGAAAAGATTGGCTGCAGGTAGTGGATCAATGAGGTAGGTTATCCAGGTAGTGGAGTCACATGTGGGAGCTACCCTGGGGGAAGTCAGGATCATGCAGAAGTCACTGGTGATCAGTTTGGATGCAGATGAGATCACCAAGAGGTCAATAAGGGCATATTTCTAGGTAGTGGGGTCATGCTGCCATCAATGAGACTGAAGGGAAATAAACATATGCCATGCTCTTTAGGCATCAAGAACTAGGCTGAAGCATTAGCAGGCTTTGGTCAGGGTGTAGATGGAATCAAGACATCCGGAAGAAACAGTACTTCTCCCATTCTCCTATCATTGGTGGGTGAGGATTGTCTCATGGTAACTGAAATTATTCAGCTTTCTTGCTGTCCTCATAAAGGTATTTAGCTTGGCTATCCATAACAATTTTGGCTTAAATATCTATTTTCAGAAAAATTTTAATCAGTGCTTTTAAGAAAATTATCTGTCAAATCTTACACAGCAAAAATAGTTAACTTTTCTATTGAAGTGATATAGACTTTACTTAAGGGCTTTATTCTGCTCTTGCCTGCACACCAACAAAAGTGGGTAAGGAAGAGAAATGCTTTGATCAGGCCTTTCATTTATCATATAGTTTGTGCATCTGGCATATTAGCACTGGGAGAGAGAAGTATCAGGACTTCCATCTAGATACCAAGAGACTTTCCACTTCTGTAACTCTCACAACCATTAAAAAGAAAATCCCATGAGACATTTAAAAGTAATTAGTGTAGTTATGCTTTATAGCTTCAAAGCATTAGAAAAAGTATGGAGGAGGGTCACCTTGCCACAATTAACCTTCTATAGGCAGGTATGTGCAAGACTCATCAAATCTATAGATGTCCCAAGAGCCACAGGGAAACACAATGGTTCTTGGGACATCCAAGCAGGCAAAGGTATCTCTGAACATTACCCAGCCTCTTCCAATGCTATCCAGGGCAATCACCTGCAGACACAATGATTTGGTTTGTAGAAGCATGATCCTACAGAGAGTAGTTATCCCCATGACATAACACTCCCTCAAGTTCAGGGAGTCCAAATCCCATGGATCTGAGGTGGAGGGAGAAGTAAGCCATGGAGCTATTGCTCTCCCCTATTTATGGCTCCTAGACTTTCATCCATCTTGGCAGCGAGGTGCATATGGTCCAATTAAATTATGGCTTTGTTTTAAACAAGAAAGATAAAGGTTAAAAAGATCAGAACTAATTTAAGCAAAAAGCTTTTTTTTTTTTTTAAGTAAAGTTTTTAAAAGCATTTTATTGATTGTTGTCCTATAAAGTTACTGATGTCTAATTCCTGCAGAATTGTATCTGATAAAAGGAGAAATGGAAACATTTATAAAAACATCTGGAAAAACTAGATATGAAAAATATATACAATGTATTTAAAAACCTGAATAAAATTAATATCTGGATTTATACACTCAGTTACTGTGTTACACATCTGGCTGTATACAATAGGGTTTTTTTAATTATTTGTTAAAAAATTAGCAGTATTTTTACCTATGTTAAATAACACTGTGTTCAATTTACAAAGATTACAATATGCTCATTACTGTTTCATTGGTCCACTTATAAATTAATTCACAAGGGTATATAACCACATTTCAAACTTCCAAGGTTGGGGATCTTCAAATTACTTTATACAAAACTATTGCTTTTCTAATAGATTTTGAAGTGTAGTTGTTACAGGATACCTTAAGAACATTACACTCATTTACAAATCTTCAACATATTACAGTATATATTACAACATGCAGCCCCTCCAAAAAGTGGAGTGAAAATATTATAAGCAGGAAGCCTTTCTACTATAAGTTTTTACCTCATTTGTGTGCTAACATTTATTCAGCCCTGCTGAGTGATCAGCTGTGTCTTAAAAGGATTAACATATTTATAATACATACAGTGTGCAAACCATAACACCTAGTTACAGAGAAGATGTTTTGAAAAATATTTTGTGACCAAGTGCATCTTGGTCAGACAACATTAAATGGTTGTTTCTCCTGTGAAATGTGAGCTTCTACTATTCCCTCTCCCACCATCATGTGCACAATGGAGTTGTCATGCGCACAATAGGTCAGGTCACAATTGGGACTGGGAAGGCAAAGTTGACAAAACATCATATTACTCTATACTCCCTGCAAATCCTCCCTCATTGCGAGGCCTTCTCATCTTCTCCAGTATGAACTCTATGACCAAGAGTTTAAGTCAATACTAGTGCTGCTCTCCTATGAATTTTTCACTTCCTGTATCTGTAGTAATTAACATGTAACAAGGACTGAAGGTGAAGGTAGCCTGGAGTTCTGGTTCATATACCTCTTTCCCGCTCCTTCCTCAACAAAAAACAGGAAATTAATTTGACCACCTCTGCTAATGAAGTGGAAAAAAGTTAAAAAAGCACTCCACTCTCCCTGCAAAACCTTGAACTGAAGCAACAACACATCTTGAGATCCTAGTTAAAAGAAACGGGCAAAACTGGAATTGAAATGAAATGATTAATAGAATATTTCCCAGAGATCAACAACCTCATGTATTTTCAAAATAAACCAAGAATTCAGCATTATAATCCTTACCCTGTGGGAGTGGAAGTTAAGGCACAAACTGGTAAAATTCAGATCTTAAGATACCCCTGCAAGTGTTCAAATGCAACTGTGTAACTGAGTATTTTTTGTAGCTACAACTTATAGCATGAGTTTTAAAAATGTGTCTGTAAATGTATAAAAGTGTCAACTGCTCAAAAGGATACTGTAATGCTACCATAATGGACAACAGTGGGAGCCAAACTCTACATCTCAGCTTGTGTTTAGCCTCCACAGACACCAAATGAGCATGTGCACGTGTGTGCTCCAGAGCACAGAAGATAAGTTTATTTTGTGCATAGCAGGGCTCAGGGAAGGCCAGAGAAACAACACAAGAGAAGGTGTCGGAATCAGCTGGCGTGGGAAATACTATGTGGAATTGGATAAGCTTGGAGAGAATTATAACACTGTCAGGCAATCTGATTTTCTATCAGGGATGCAGAGGAGCAGAGCAGAGCACAGAGGTGCTTATACTTAGAGAATATTTTTACAAAGAACAAGCTGAAACAAGCTAAGGTATCTGACGAGCACATACTCAGGGTGGCTAGCCCGTCCTGTTGCTCATGCTACCGGGGCTATGTTCTGATTTTACTGTTCTAACTCAATTGGAATAGACTAAGTAAGTCTCCCTGAGCTAGGAATTACATCCCCAGCTAAAAGGGTAGACATACCGTAAGGCTGGTCTGTTCTGGGGATGGAGGCTGGAGCCTTGGAGACCAAGCTTACTTTCCTACACTACAAAAGTTCACTGCATACTTCTTGATTTGAAAACCCTTCCCGGCACTCTGAACACTGAACCAACACTGGAAGGAAACAAAATCTGAGCTGCTTGAATAGATGAAACATCATCAGCAAATAAGACCACCAGAAAATCATTCTGGATTTCCCCTCTCAGTCCCTGGAGAACACATTAGCTTTGCTAGCTGGGACAGAGGTACTTTAATCACTGCTTTTCAAATGACAGCATTTAAAAAAGAATCATGTGTAAAATAAGAAGCCATCATTGGGGAGGAGGAAGCCCCGGGAGCTAAGGTTTTAAAGGATGAACACAAAAGGTAATCTAATGTTATGAAAACTCTTCACTAAAACAGACATATAGACAGATGTAGACAGAGAGGCACAAGGAGAAAGATGAGAAGACCCAACAGAAGGATGCTTTTATATTACAAAAGTAGAGAGCTGTGCACTCTTAACTTAGTGGAATCTCTCTTTACTTGATATATGGTCTTCTCTGGAGCCTAGGGAGCACCTTATACAGTGCGTGCTCACAGGTTCCATTTTAGGCCACGTGAGGGGTTAGAGCGCTGCTATTTATCCCCACACATTGCACCATCTTGTGGTAGCAGTACAGCACTGAAACTTTCCCTTGAGGAGTGGGAAATCCCCAAATATTAGTTTGTTCTTGCTGCTTGCTTGCAGGGCAACATGTTTCTGGGTGGCTGGTGGTTGGCCTCGCCAGAGGAAGCTAAGGTGTTTTTAAACGACTGAAAAAAACAAACAAGAAAGAGTGTGTGTGTTGTGTTGGACGGGTGTGGGTTAGGAACCAGCACAAAAAGGTAAAGGGAATGGAGCAGCTAAAGACAAAGGGAGGTGAAGTCAAAGATATGTGGAGCTGCTCTCCAGAGCCTACCACTCAGTCCCAGTTAGGATTCAGTGCAGATCAGACCTTGACTCAGTTAGCTCTCTTACACTGTAAAACAAGGAAGAGGGGACTATCTAAAGATGTCACCTGCATTTTGTCATGGGAACTTTAGAAGTTAATTTACTTTTTAGGGGCTTTTAACTTAAAGTAGTCTGGATACAGAGTGAGCTGCTGACTTTTCTTCCCCCCGCCCTTCCTCCTATCACTGATTTTACAAATCTGTGATTCACAGCTCCCACGCTACAGCTATAGTGGGATAACAAGCACAAAATCAAGCCACCACTGATGGCCCTTAGTGCAAATCCTGAAGCAAAGAAAAAACAGATTTCAGAGACTCTATACATTTGTTTCAAGTCCAAGCAAACGTCCCATCCGTTCCATGTTCTTGTCAATTGTAGCTTGACATGTGATTTCCTTGGCACACTCCATTGGAAACCAACCTCTCTCACCATCCCGCAATCGTTCACCTTCATACCAACCTGCAAGGGAGAATGGGGAGTCAACAATAAATACATGTGTAAGATACTGTGTGTGGCGTATTTATAGAGACACTCCTGCATACACAGTTACTGCGTCTGTAATATGGCTATGTTTACAATGAGTAAAATCTAAGGTACGGACAGACTATGTTATTTGGAAATGTGCATGCAGATTAGGAATAATAAAAATAAAGCAGTAAAGATACAGTATATTTAAAAACCACAGCCCTTCTTTGGATCTCAGGAATATAAACAAACAAATCAGCCTGAGGTTTTTCCTTTGTTTTTTACCCTTTATAAGTGACAGTAAACAACTGGGGTAGAGCTAAGGGTTGCCTCTGCAAGGTGCTGAGCACTCTCAAGTCCCACTGAAACTCCTAAAAGCAGCAGAGAATCCTGTGGCACCTTATAGACTAACAGATGTTTTGGAGCATGAAACTACTGTGAGTTGACCGTACTCAGCATCTTTGCAGAACATGCTCAGCACCGTAATTAACATTTGTATTGTGGTAGCAATACCCAGGTTGGGCCCCAATGTGACTGGCATTTACATAACAAATGACAAGCCCTGCATCATATGCTGCAAGACTACCCCTTAGAGAGTAACAATGTTCTGAAGCACAGCACAAGATGTAAATACCTTGAATGTGTGGAGTATTCAGACAAATCAACAAGTACATTGCTCACAAAGCAATGACGACTCTTGAGAGCTAGATTTTTAAAGAGGCCTTAACCTAAGTTTCTTCTTTATGGGCACATGGCTCCTGGAAAAAAAAAAATCATACCCACATTGCTGCACCTGCAATTAATTATCTATGCAAATCCTCTGAGTTGGATGGAAATTTACTTGAATGTGGCCACAATGCCTGCATAAAGAGTGGCTGTCCTTCAAGAACCTGGGCCTAATCCTATGGCTTTCTGTAGCATTTCTTCTAGGCTGACACCTCATTTCACTGTGGAGCCAATACTAGATGGAAACTTGCATTCTCTAGGACTCTCTTTCCCAGTTTGACTAATCTATCTTGGTGGTAGCTAACCACAAAACTGTTTACTCACCATCATTCACTTTTTGATAAACCAGAACTACATCAGCAACCTGAAGGGACAGTTCATCTGACTGCTTTGCAGTGTAAGTTCTGACAATCTCTACCTGTGTCAATGCTAAGGAAGAAATAGGATATATTGAACCACATGATGTGTATAAGCAACTGAATCTCTTTATACTTTAGCAACATACACAAAAGTCATTTTAACATCCCATTTTAGAATGTGCCAAAACAAAACCACCCAAGTAATCTCAGTAACGGACCACTTTAAACATGCTGGCTTCCGCACGGGGAGCTACACACAAACATGAATTCGGGTCAGACACAAAATCAGCTTGCACTCTCAACTTAGTCACTAATAGGCTGATACAACTGGCCAAACCAGTTTTAATCAATGCAAGTAAAATAACTCCTAGTACCACAAAAACCCTGAAAAAACTTCCTCAGAAATGCTCTTGAGAAACAGCATCCACAGAATGTCACAAAGGAAATCTGGATAATTTGTTTTTTTAGAAGGAAACACATTTATTCTTACAGTCTACACTTATTCAAGCTATCCACTGAGAGGCAGTATATTTCTGTTTTCACATTAAGTCTCTGAAAAGTCTTCTTGTCTCTCACTTACTTGTCCTGTCTGCATTCTGTCTGTCACTGTTCTGTCCAAGTGCAGTAATCCAGCGAGCTCTTTCACTCCTGCAAACAACAGAGACAAATTCAGTTTCCAAGACACCTGACCCTTAGAGTGCTAGAGATCACACCTTTTTCAGGACCGTAGATTTAAATCTTTCCTCTTTCTCCTGGGAAGAAACCATATTAGGTTTATTTTTATTTTTTTTTTAGTCAAGAGCTTTCTTAAACACAGCAAGATATATTTTCTTGTAAAAACTTCATGATTCAAGTAAAGTGAAACATATTAAGTGACCAACAATAATGGATTGCTTAGCAGAGGCAGTATTCCAATGAAGGAGGAACAGAATAGTATTCTATACGTTTGGGAATTGTCTTAAGAAGGTTGCCTAAAAAGTGTGGTCTCGTGTGCACATTTTCATTGTTTTAATTAAGTATAATTAAAATAAGCTTTGTCCTAGTATCTGCAACGAATGCCCTTAATATTAATTACTAGTCTAACACAGACCACAGAAACTTAAATAAAAATAACATTTTAAATGTGTATTTATTAGCAACCTTCTCTACAAAAAATATACAGATTATCTGGCAGATTTAATGGGCACGGCACTCCATTCATACGTAATGTAAGCAGACAAAAATCTTCTGTAACTAACAATTGGCTGAATGTATATTTGAAGAGGAAAGCCACCGAGTGTGTGAGAGAATCCCTTTAACAAGACAAAAGAATTAGTTTAACTGAAATGCTCACACTTTGTATTGTACTAAGGCATGATGCATCAAATTCAGATCTTACAAAAATCAAACTGGGCTCTGAAAGGGCCAAGTTCTGTCACTGATGTGCTCACTTGGGAAGTCAGGGATGCGTTACAAACATCCAAAAGCAGAATTGTGCGGTACAAGAATCATTTGAACTTAACCTTGGATAACTAGATAATAAGGTAAATAACTGATTTCAGCTAGAATATCTCAATATTTCTGAAGAGACGGGCAGAGGAATAATTAGATTCTAAGTATCACCAAGTTCTCTCAAAGGAACAAATTGTTGGCAGTACAATTTTTGAGGGGATTGACGGGGGGTGGGATGGGGGTAAGAGAGAGATAATGGACAGGAGATGAAGGAAAATGGTTAGAGATTATGTAAATGATATCCAAGTCAACAGATGAGCCATAATAATTAAATCCAAATGGATTTGAGTTTTGACAAATTAAGATCTGAAGGTGATGCATCATGCCTTGGTACAATACAAAGTGTGAGGGTTCAGTTAAACTAATTCTTTGGTCTTGTTAAAGGGATTCTCACACACTCAGATGGTTTAGGCAGCAGGAGAAATGCCACCACCTGCCTCAATGGGTGGGGGAAACTTCATAGGGCCGATAGTGAAAGGGGAGTCCCAGCAGCTAGCAAGGGAGACCCTTGCTGAGGAACACCAGATAGCTCCTCCCACCAGGAGTCTCTGGCAGTCATTGGCCTGCTGGGGCAGAAGGAGTCTCTGGCAGTCATTGGGCCAGCATTCCCTAGCTCCCAGGATTTAACCCATCATGGGGGCCGTGTGGAGCCTCTTTTGGCTCTGTTTCAGCAGGCCACCCTACCCACCTGTCAGAATCCAGCCTGACAGAAGCTGCAGGTCTAGCTGATCACCTGTTTGGGGGTCAGTAAGGAATTTTTTCTCCCACAGGCCAATTGGCAGAGGACCAGGAAGGTTTTTTAGCCTTATTCGCAGCACCTCCTAGCCAGGAACATGCATGGGACTTAACTGAAGTACTTGAGGGCTGAGTTGTTAATGTGTTGCAACTTGCGGCCAGGTACCAGTGTGGTTAAGAGAATAAAATGAATGGTTCCCAGAGGTAAAAGACATGTGATTTTGGTGATGGGCCTTGGGCTCACAGGATAGGGTGAGACCTTGTGGCCCTTGAAGGCCATGGTCCTCACCCTACAGCACTCTCTGTTCTCCTCATGTGGGTTGGGGAGGAGGAGACGCTAGGACTCAGAGAGAGCCGAGTCCGGGGTGTATTCTGAGGAGAGCCTATCTCAAGTTATGGGTTATATGGTAAGGAGCCATGTAACTTCCACACTGGAACCAATTAAATGTCTGGTATAGGAGAGTATGGGTAATGGCAAGTAGCACTCCTCTCCTGTGCTAAAGTTAAATAAAAGTTGCAGCCAGTTACTTCATTCCATGTTTGTGTCTGTCCTCATTTTGCCACTGTGTCTGCATCAATAAATTTCAGTAAAAGATTAAAGTGCTTTTAAAATCTGAAATCAAAATTACTTTTAAAAAAACAGTTACTGTACATGTAAAAGATTAAAAGCCTTTATATCCCATGTTTCAGATGAACAATATATGTGCATGAAACTGGCAACATGCTCAGAGGTTTATCAACTAATGCAATATTTCAGTATATCAAAAACTGTTTTCACTGGAATAAGAAATCAAGAGAACTGAAAAACAGAAGCATTAGGGCAGTTTGAAAAGGTCACCAGAAAAGAGAATGTCATCTTGAAATCTCCCCTTACTCCCCTCCAGTTTTTTGAAATGCTGCTGCTAAAAACATCATCTGCCATTTTGATCATGTTCCCTCCCTCTTTGAAACTCTTTCCCGGGCATCCCCTCAACCTCCCATGTCAAATTCAGAGTAGAGATGGCGATGAAACATAATCCTGGATGTGAACTTTGAGGTGTTTGGAACCTAAACCTTACAATTGGTTCCCCTTTTTATTGTGAGTAAAAATCCTTTAGGCAAACCAAACTGTGGGGTTTAAAAATCCCAAATATGAACCAGAGCCCCAAGACTCAATTCTGATTTGGGCTCCCATCTCCTTCAAAGCTCTGTACAACTCTGTCACTGCCTCCATTTTGGCTATCGTGCTCAAGAGCTCCATCTTGCTGCCTGTACTCCTCCCAAACTTCTTATTTGAGCTGCCTAATCTATCATGCCATATTCTGGGCTTGTCTCTTCCCTCCACATGTGCAAATTCCTCCTTGGAATACACTTGTCCCACAAGTCCTCTCCATTATACCCTCCTACAGGATGCTGGCTTGACTTGAGTGGAGGTTATACAATAAAAGTCTAATGATATTGTGTTCTCTCTCTTATAAAGCATTGGTTATACTGCCTTTTGGGCATAGTGTTGTTTAAGTTACCTTATTTGAAGAAAACTATGATTGAATTAAGGACACAATAGTGTAAGGCAACAAAGAGGATAAATGGAATAAAGAGTTGTACTTAGATTGACAAAAATTAGGATTATTCAATTTTGAGAGAGGATGCTTCAAGGGTGACATGATTTAGCTGAGGGTTATTACCTCCTGATTATTGGTGGTTGCTGGGCACACCAGAATGAGGAGATAAAGATTTAAGTTGAGAGAGAGAGAACGTATGTTGAAAGAATCTGAGGTATTAATTTACAGAGTGATGAATAGTTGGAATGGACTTCCAACTTAATATACATGATCAAAAATTAGATATTATATGAATATTTTAATACTGTACATTAAATTCTGCAAGTTAATGGGATATTAGTAGGGCTGGTTGAAAATTTTCTGATGAAATATTGGATTTTTGCCTAAATATTTAGTGAAAAATGTCAGCTGAAAACCAAACAATTTCAGTTAGGAAATGCTTCCATGGTGCCTTGTAGGAATTATAGTTTCTGTAGCTCATGTTCTCATTTTCCTCTATGAGCTAGGTTCCGTGGCTTAACTCCACCTCTCATGATGCACCGGGGAAACAGAACTCCCATGAGGCACAACAATGGCTCAGCGGGAGGTGGTACCTCAAGGGAGATGGAGACTATTCCATACAGAATAGGAGTTTGAGGCACCTGAACTACAACTCCCATGTGGCATGGTGGCAGCATTTCAGATCCAAGTTTCAGATGAAAGTTTGGGGGCTTGATTTCCCCCCACCTCCACCTCAAAAAGTAGAATTTTTCCATGGCCACCTGAACCCTGCCATCCCGGTTTTCCAACCAACTCTAGATAGTTGTTTTGCGTTTAGAAAAATGCACTTGTTAGCTGGAAGGAAATTTTCATGGATCTTTCTTTCTCCACATAGGCTTCGGGCCATTTTGCATGGGAATATTTTTATTATCCTCTGGAATATAGAAAGTAAAAACACAATTTTAACATTTTAAAAATTTATTGCATCACAAATACGCCTCCCTTTCCCACTGAACATTTCCATAGATTAGTGGCCTACAGCCTGCTTGCATCCTCCATAGACAAGGTAATCATCAAGTGCTGATCACATACTGGTGACTAAAACAAAAATGAAAGAAAGATCCGCTAGCTTCAAGAAGATTAGCACTCTGTCTAGGAATACTGTAGCTTTGTTTCATCGTTTGTAATTCTGTACTCTAGGCCTGGTTTCCCACTAACCTGCGTAGTCATTTACAGCTGTGAAGAGAAGTGTAAAACTCCATCGTTCTGATTTGGTAGCATTTTACACCAGTGATGAGCTGCCAAAATATTAACAACAGGTTCCCTCCTCCTCACCTCACGAGGGGGTCGTGCCCCATCCAACCCCCCCATGTTCCTTGACACCCTCCCCCAGGGACCCCTGACCATCTCCCCCCTTCCCTGTCCCCTGCCGCCCCATCCAACCCCTCCTCTCATCCTTGATGGCCCCCCAGGACCCCTGCCCCATCCAACCACCCCTTCTCTCTGTCCCTGACTGCCCCCCCCACATCCAACCCCTGCTCCTTCCTGACTGCCTCCCAGGACCCTTGCCCCCATTCAATCCCCCTATCCCTTGCCCTCTGACAGGCCTGATCCCTATCCACCCCCCCACAACCCACTGAACACTCCCTCGCTGCTCCCTGCCCACTTACCACACTGCCTGGGGCCAGGACTGGGTCCGCTCGGGCTGGGACCGGTGCTGCGGGGCCTGAGCTGGGCCGGGTCAGAGCTGTTTGGCTGGGACCAGCCCAAGCCGAGGGTGCTTGGCCGGGACTGGGTTGGGGCGCTTGGCCGGGGCAAGGGGGAGCCGCTCAGGTGGAGCCAGACTGGGCCACGCCTGCGCTGTCCCCTCCCACCCCTCGGCTTACCTGCCTGCTGCTTGTTTCAGGCTTCCCGCGAACATTTGATTCACGGAAAGCAGAGGAGGGGGAGGAAAAGGAGGGCGGAGCATTCGGGGAGAGAAGGAGGTGAGCTGGGGCCAGGTGGACAGATGCCCGAGCCTTTGTTAAATTTAAAAGCTTTTTTAGAACTGGTTGTCCTGGAAAAAACGGTTCTAAAAAGGCTTCTAAATTTAAAAACCGGTTCCTACAAACCGGTGCGAACCGGCTGGAGCTCACCACTGTTTTACACCCACTTTGCACTGATGTGAACAACAATACAAGGTATAGGACATTGGGTATAGGACAAAAAATAGATAGATCTTCTCTATCCCAGACCCTGTGTACACACTAAAGGTATGATTTAAAATCAGTTCAGTTAAATTAATGCAAAAAGCTTTGTGGACACTCTTAAATCAACATAATTCTAGAGTATGTTGATACATCTTAAATTAATTAGAAGCAAATTTATGCTAAACTGACATATACCACTCTAAAATTAGTAAAAGTGTATTCAGTATACTTTGAACGGGTTTAATTTAAATCTGGTTTTAAAAAATGAAAAAAACATACTGTTTACAGATTCATATTTTCCATTTTTATAATTGTGTTGTAGACATTTTTAATAGGAAAACAATTATCTTCATGGCACCATCTATCATTCCTCTCAGGCAGGTCAGAGAAATAACAGGCGGTAATTGACTGTGCTCTAATTTAAAGGTTAGCTTCTTTCTAACCTCTCAGTTCATTGCGTTGTACACAGAAAGAACAAAACATGCAATGGTTGGTGCATATACTATCTAGACAAGAAAATGTTTCTAAACTTATTCCAAATATAAAAACAAAGAGTAAATATGATTTTGAACAATGTGCAAAAACTGAAATGCTTCTCTTCTGGAACTTTCACACAAGGTGTCAAGAGTCAGATTAGTCTTGTGTGGAAGCCAGCGTGGTGACCAGGTGAGATGCTGGTGCCAGTAATGTTTTTTCTAATTCTAAGTGACAATTCAATTTAAATAAAATTGTAGTCTGTGGCAGGAGCCTTACAGCTATCCCAAGAAGTATGTGTAAGAGATTAACTTTAATAATGCACATTAAAAAGCACATTAAGATTTTCTGACAAATGGCTCTTTATAGATATTGCTTCCCTTTTTTGACCCAAGTGGCTAGTCACAGTTTGGGGCCCTCTGGATGTTCCAGTTGGGAGGAGAAATTGGCAATAGTCAGCTATGCCTTTGATGCAGTTTTGTTTATTTACGAAGAATGTGCAAAGCTCTGTCTCTCTGACCACAGAAGGAATCAAATAGCAGAAAACAGCTTCTTTCTCTCACAGCACAAAGCATACTCTTTTCAGCTTTCTTACAGGGCCCTGTTTTCAGGTGCTCTCTCTATATATTTCTGTCTCTTTTGCTTTCCTACACCCAGACCCTCACCCAAAATAATACTCAGCAAAAACTCCTGGTCAGTTCACACACTATTTTTGTTTTAGGTGAAGACTTATGCTTAGAGCTGTCTTAATTAAAAGGTGAGTTCGCACCTATCGATCTCAGTGGGATTTTAACTCAGCTCATAACAAAGTTTCATCCAGCTCATAACAGCAGCTGCCCCACCACCTCAGCTTCACCCACAGTCCCAATGTGGCCTAAAATATCCAACAACAAATCCCAAACAAAATGAAAATAAATAATTTAACATATTAAAAATTTTACTAGGTTAACTATTTGCATATGTACAGAGTTTTTCTGTCAAGATGTTTTTACATTAGTAATCCCCAAAAATTTTATGTGCACCCAAATTTCTCTCCCTAGATTTCTTTTAATAAGCAGCTGAAAAATGCCTATTGTTTCCAGGAAATTTGCTGGCTACGGCAGGCCCTGATCATTTTGTTAGAATGGGGAATCCACCTCTTAACAACTTTCCCAGCTACATTCTCAGATTCAGGGGGCAGCCAAGCTCAAATTCTGTCCCCCTGATATCTTCTCAAGTGGTCCTTATGGATAATTTTGGGTTTAGTCCTGGGACCTAACTGTTTCCTAAACCATCACAAGACATGGAATATGCTGCCCCCAGGCCATTTGGTACAGTTCTTCCAAGGTAGCCAGTTTAACTCCCATAGTCCTGCTGAACCTTTCCACCATCACATCAGATATGACTGCGCTGGGGAGGTGCAAGTTTTGTGGATCCTAGACCCTCACAAGCCTGCTTAAACACTTGGATTCAAAATTTCTCCCTTGATCTGTGTATAACTGACCTGGGATCCCAAATCTGGCGATGAATTCATTCACTAGGACCCCAGCTACTGTCACAGCCTCTTGATTTCTTATTGGATAAGCCTTGCGCTATTTTGTGAAGCAACCACAGCTACCAGCAAGTATTGATTACCGGCCTCTCTCTCAGACAAGGGCCCAAGAACAACAGCACCAATGTGTTCCATTGGTGCCCCCACAAAATATGGCTATAAAGGGGCTTTCCCAGTTTTAGGGGACCCCTTTTTTGGCAATGCAAGCATCACATTTCTTGCACCAATTTCTACATCCTGCCCACATTTTACCCAATACCAATACCCAATACCTCCCGCAGGGCTGAAGCCCCAAGCAAAATGGCCAGACATAATCAAACTGTGGCTAAGAAATTAAGCGCATCCTTGAATTAACAACAATGCGTTCCATTTAGAAATGCAGCACTCTCTACCCCATTCAGTTTGGCCTGCTTAGTGCAGATATTTTCCTTCTTTGCTTTCTCCACTTTTAGCATCCAGTCTTAAAAAAAGAGTATAGACTGCTATCAAATTCCTGTCTGGATTCTTCCTCTCACTGAACTTTGTGGGATTGGTATTTTTGTTTTTTTACTAGTGCCATAAAACAAATTAATTCTGTAATTGTCAAGAACACAAATTAGTAAAATAGTAAAGTTTTACTATCTCCCCCAAACAACTAAAAAAAGCACACATTTTTTGCCACGAAGCATGTCCTTCCAGAACAAGTTTGACTCATCCTCTGATTACAGTAATGAGGTCTTTACAGAATCATTAATGATCTATAGCTTCTTTCAGGGTTATTCTAAACTTTGAAAACAAATCTAAAAGAGTAAAACTTTCCGAGCACAGATAGGCCCAGAGCATTGTGTGGTTAATGTTTTAATGTATTCCCTCCCATCTTTACTGTCCACTGAGACAGATAAAATCTTTCACTTTTGTGGAGGGCAGCTTGGATGCTAATGGCATCTCAGAGATGGCCTCTCACAGGGATTTGTACCAAAGAGAACAAGACACTACTTGTTGCCGTTGTCCAATGCAGAACACTCCCTGAAACAGCTCCAACAGAACAAGGACCACCTCTATCATTGCTTCCCCACGGCTATGCAAAGTTCTTCCAACACAGCAACTACTGTTTAACAGAATGCTGTATCCTACGCCTGTATCTTCCAAGCGCTATGGTAAATAATACTCTGCAAATCAGTCACAAGAGAACAAGAATTACATCCTATCATTTTTTTTGTTATCCCTAATCTATTACATCTTAAATTAGGACTGAGATTTGCCACAGCTCCTGACTGTACTAACACGGCTACCCCTCTGATACTTGACACTATAGTCTGTGTCTAGATCTAATTTTATAAAATGCTAAGATGCTAAAATATTAACCAACAGTCAAGACTGATATTCTACTACACCAATGAAGGAAAAGGTTCAGAAGGAATTAAGGATGCAGAGGAATTGTTTATGTCACTGTGGTTAGTGTTATTTACAATTTCGGGACTCATTCTGAAAGGGGGCCTTTAATTGCAACCTTTATAAAACCAGCATTTTTTCCTAATTTTCTGCTCACTTTTGGTTGCTTGATTATCCAACATGCACAGGCAAATATGAAATTTCACAAACAGATGTGCCTGCAATATTTATGAATGCAGGTAGGGAGAATATGAAAATGTGGCCCTTGACATTTAATTTGCCTTTGAAAAATTCTTTCCTTTGAGATTTTAAAACATGAATTGGTTATCTCAGAGACTGGAGCTATTAGTGCTCCAACCTATTTGGATGAATAGATATCCATGCTTTCAAATAAATGCATATTATTTACCCTTCCAGTTTACTATATGCACTTATTCTCTGGACATATGCTAGGAATTATAGCCACCACCACTTTATGCTATCCTTCATCAGAGAATGTAAAAGCACTTTACAAATATTAAGCTGCATAAGGAAATATCATACCAGTTCTTCAGATGGGTAAACTTAAGCAAGAAGATGTTAAGTCAGCACACCAGGAATAGAATCCAGGTCTCTGGAGTTCCAGTCCTCAGTGCCAACACTTAAACCAGTGTTGTCGAGTGGACGGGAATCAGAGTAGTCCACATTACCTCTTAGTTTGAAAAACAAACAAAAAAGCAATAAAACTTAGTGCCTGGTCAGGTGTTTAGTCACTTCAGAAAGAGACCAGGTAGGTGAGCTAATTACCTCACCACCTTGTGTGTCTGATATCCTGTGACTGACACAGCTACAATTATAGTCACTTTCTGTAATGCAATACCCCAGCTCTTTGATTAGTTTCGTTTAGAATATCTAAAACAATTAGACCACGGTACTGACATAACACACAAAAATTTTGGTAGCATTTTCATGCATTTAAACTCAAAATTGTTTCATGTGCTATGACTTCGACTGAAAATAGTCAAAATGACTTAAATTTAGGGGGTGGAGAGGGAACCTCCCAAATGGAGATTTAAATTGCAGCTCTGACTGAATTGTTAAGGTCACCTTTCAAGGAACAAGAGACTTCACAAAAGAAGTCACTTCTTCCCACTATCAATACGTGCACAGGAGGGTGAAAGTGAAGTGACAGGAGTAGAGGCCTGGCTTGGTGGGATACACAGTGAACTCTACACTTCCTCCTCATTCTCTAACACTATTAGACCTAATTTTTCTGACCTAAATCCCTTCCCTACAGTGCTTGTTTTCTTCTTCTTTCATGATTGAAAGAGCTTTGGTATCCAAATTATTACTGCATGAGCTGTGAAAAGCCACCAACTGGCCTTGTGCAGAAGTATTAGCATACAAACCTTTTTCTTTTTTAAATCTGCACAAAATCAAATTGTTAAAAATACCCAATGCCACTAGGCTAATTCTTCAATTCAAAGAGACAGTTAAACAAATCAAGACTTTAAATTTTGAATTAGAACACTCAATCTACATTTTTGGCACAAAAGGAAACTGGAAAATGCCTATGTTCCTAGCATGCAATAAGTTGTAAGTGGTAGAACTGAGTGTGGGGAAATAGTCCTCCCCCACAACAGAAAGACTTGTAAACATAAGACTTGTATATGTATTTCTCTCTGTCCTGTATTTTGGAGAAGACATGCTTTGGGAACATCCCTAATAACTGTGTTCTGCTGCCAATGTAAACAGTCAACTCTTTTAGTGCTCCAGATGTCTCCTTGCTCTGTCTACATGGTAGAGCCAGCCCTGCGGGATATAAACCTAATGGCTTAAAGGCAAATATCCTTGTAATTCTGATGCCTTTATAAGGTCTAAATCAAATAAAAATTATAACAAACAACATAAATGGGGAAATATAGCAGGGATGGGAATATTCAACAGTGCACACCACTTAGAAACACGGTACATAGAAACAATAATAATCAGCATAGCAGAAGTTGATAATCATTTGCTCTGCCTCTTCTTAAAACACATTAGTCCTATCAATCTAATTAATCCTTTAAACGTAACAGTCAGTAGCTGCAAATTAGAACTCACAACTACTTCTTTTAGTATCTGCAATACAGTTCCCAAGTGTGATGATGCTGCCCGTGGGAGCCAGCTGAGGTCACTCAATTAGGGTGAACTGCAAACAAAACAGGGCAGAGAAAATCCCCAAACGCGGTGGATATTCCAATACTTAGTTTACCAAGCCAGCACAGAACAGCTTCTACAGTACCTCACTGGTTATTCAGAAGTCCAAACAACACAGTTCCCTTAAACTACCCAGCCTCAGGCCTCCCTCCAGACACACACGTCAGATATGATGATGATTACTGAAAGTCTTATCTCATCATATAAAAGAAAAGGTTCTTCCAATACCAAAGGATCAGCCACACACCCAGGTCTAATTATAAATTAGATCTTACCCAAAATACATGCTTATAGCCAATTCTTATTAACTAAGCTAAAGATTATTAAAAAAAGAAAAGAGAGAGTGTTGGTTAAAAGATCAATATACATACAGACTTGAATTCAATTCTTGAGGTTCAGATACATAGCAGAGACGAGCTTGTAGTTGACAAAAGTCCTTTTAGATATAGTTCATAGGTTATAGTCCAATGTCCATAATCAGGGTGACTCCAGTCAGTGATTGGGAATCTCAATTCTTATGGCTTACTGTTTCCCCCTCTTGAAACCCAAAGCAGACCTGAGATGAAGGATTGCATCCCAGGGTTTTTATACAATTTCCAGTAGCCTTTTGGCCTGAGAAAACAACAGGCTTAACTCTCCTTCTCCCAAACATCCTGGCAATTAGCACAGGTTAATTTACCCATTAAACGGTTCAGATACAGGTTACCATAACCTTCAAAGAGACATATAGACAATAATACTATCTCACTCAAGTGTCTTCCTAAATGTTAATATTCCTTCTTTGATTTTTGAATCAAAGCTACAGTAATAGACAAGACTTCTTTGCTTACATCACAGGACCTGAGCAAACATCTACCCTTCTATCTTTAACAATGCAGACTTGCATTGTTAAAGGTAGAAGGGTAGATGTTTATATATCTTCATTTATATATCTTCCTAATCAGTCTCTAAAGTTCAGCCATGGTCAGGTCAGTCTGTGAGTTAATTAACTCTTTCTGGCCCTGTCATCTTTCAATGAGATATTATATTACACTCATAACGTCATACCAAATTAGACTGATTATATGGCTTTTTTCTCAAATTGTGTGAAGATAAACTAGTATGAGTGAATGGCAATTAATATGATTGTGTCCTTCCCTGCAACCTTCCCTCACAGATTTTTGCTTTGAATTTTCTCATTGATATAAGGAATTATCCTAATAGAAAGACTGTCAATTTACTTCCTGATGTTGATTAAATCATTAACAACAGGCAGGAAAGGAGGCAGGAAAGTTACAGAAAAAGGCATTCATCCAATTGTCTCAAGGACTGGTTACCTGGATGGCTTATTACTGATTCCTCTCACAACAAAGGGAGACATGGTGAAAGCAAACGGTCTATAAGGATTTTCAATTACTACTGGGTAGGGGTGTAAAAACACCTTTTCTTCCTAGACAAATCACAAAATTAAATCTGAATAATTTACTGCATGTTGACCAAGCATGCTGATAATTCTTGACACACACCAGGTGGATGAGGTAATATTTTTTTATTGGACCGACTTCTGCTGGTGAAAGAGACAAGCCTTCGAGCTCCACAGAGCTCTTCTTCAGTGCTGTGTATAGAGCTTGAAAGCTCATGTCATTCACCAACAGAAGTTGGTTCAATAAAATATATTCCCTCACCTACCTTGTGTCTGTCATATCCTAGGACCAACATGGCCACAACACTGCAAACAACTAATAATTCTTAGCATCCAGTGGACTTATCCCAGTTGAAAAATAGCTCAGTTTCATTTGTCTACTTTGAAGAATATATTGTGTTGTAATTTCTGTTGTCAATGTCAGCTGCAAGCATTCGTGTTTCATCTTGATGAATACACACAAAAGGGTTGTTCAGGTGGGTTTTTTTGGCTTGCATATTCCTCTTGGAGAGAGTAGACCTTGACTGCCTTTGATTTCAATGGGCTTTGGATCAGGACCCTAATCCAGGCACATATGTGCCCTGTACTGCAACCTGTAATATGCACAGCTAATAACTGGGAGGAATTGTATTAATTGTAACTTTCCAAAATGCATGTAAAACTACATGAAGTGCTTTTACATTTACAATTTTAATCAATTTTGTTATGTCATAACAAAAAATAAATAAAACATTCACAAGATAACAAAGCTTGATAGTCATTTTATATTTAAGTATCAACTTTAATCTGTGAGCACCCCAAACTGGGTTGAAAACTAGATACACGTACAAGTGACTTTGCCTACCACTGTATCACAGTGACACAGGTGAAACAAAGCATTTGTGAAAGAGAGCAATCATTTAACAGCAATCATCAATAGTAGATAATGCCAAGGACAGGAAGTGAGAATAGAAAATATTCCAATGAAAGGTGATTTTAAGTAGAAAAATTACTCAAGGTGGAATTTGACCAGGGCTAATACACTTACTGCTTCAAAAAGTGCTAGGATATTTTTAATGACCACAAGTGTCCAGGACAGATACTGCAGACAGACAGATGGATGACAACTGAGTATATATGAACTCTGAAATTTCTCTCCCCTGTGAACACAATCTGAACAAAAACAGAAAATCTGGATTTTCCCTATTGTATTGTATGTTGAAAAGCATCTGTTTACATTTCTCAATGAAGTCATCACAAATAATTAGCCAATAAATTAAGTCAAATAAATATTTGAAGTTTGCAAACATTATGGTTCAAATCCTCAGTTGTGTAAATCGGCATGGTTCCATAGGTTTCAATGGAGTTACACTGACTTACATAAGCTAAGGATCTGGCCCTCTGACTGGAAATTCCCTTGTGTCTGGGAAATACCAAATGAGTTTTCCATTTATAAATGCCCTACTTCAGTGTTACTCAACAGCTGGTCCCTGAAATCTCCCTGACACAGTTTAGGAAGGCAGCAAGCCTGTCCCTAGTACCAAGAAGGTTGAGAAACACTTCTAGTCAATCCCTCAGAGTCTCCTGGCAGGAAAAGCACAATATAAAGACCTGCATAAGCCCCCTACCCCCAGTTATTCTTCTCCATTTTAGAAGCAAGCACAGTTGCTGCTAAACTGTTCAATCATCTCAGGCAATTGTTTTAGGCCTTGAGGCATGATAACCAGTGCGTTCCTGGAGTTACTGTACACCTCGGCTTCCCATCTCACTCCTTAAACCATGAAAGACAGACAGCTATGTCTACACCGGGATTGGGAGCAAGCCTCCCAGCTAGGGTAGATAGACTCATGCTAGCTCTAGCCCCAACTGCAACACCCACATGGCTATTATTAGCGTGCTAACTTGAGCCTTGCTAGCACGAGTCTGTCTACCTGGACTGGCTCACTCCCAGCTGCCAGAAAGATATATCCATAGCGTACCACACCCTTCCCTCCAACACAAGATGTACTGCCTGGAATATTTTTTGCTGCTTATATAACACAGACTGCAAAGTCATATTTAACTATTCAGTGGGGGCTCTTGATCTGGGTATACAATTACTGACATCAAATCAGAATGCTCCATTTCTGACCAGGTTCTATTTCAGAACATACTAGTTTGATATGCAAATAAGTTTTGATTATGGCATTTTTTTCTCCTCTTCTAACTCTATTCCAGCTCTTTTATTGCATCAGAGCCTGAAGTAACTTCTGCTAGTAATGGTATTGAGTACCTGTCTTAATAACTAGAGCTATGCCATTTTTTCAGTGACTGGAAAATTGATAATCTTCATGGCACAGCCATTCTGATTTCTTGGCACCAAGATTCATACAAACACCGTGGCACCTTACAACAGATGCTCCAGATTTTTCAGTACCCAGGATTCTACCTCGTTCACTCAATATCCCTTGTCCCCCTAGCACACAAGACCAATGAAGGAGGAGTTAAGAGCAAGAAACCACTGCATCACTGATGGTGATACATCCCTACAGGGCCCATGCCAGCTGGGGCACCCCCTCCTGCCAGGGATCGGGATCGGAGCACAGGGGCTTGCCCTGCTCCACTGGCACTCCTGCCAGGGCATGTGGTTAGGGAGCAGGGCTTGCCCCGCTCCGCCACCTAGCACTCCTGCTGGGGAGCGGGGGAAGCCCCCGTTTCCTAACCCCATTTCCCCAGCCCGAGCAGGGGTGGGGAGGGGCCTCCACTTGCTCTGGCCCAGGGCCCTACAAACCTCTAATCCACCTCTGCATCCCTGACTCTTCGGACTGAATGTGTTTTTCCTGCACTAGGTAAAGTTTTAGTCTGGGCTGGAAATCAGCTACAAAAAATTACTATTATTTGTCATGTATTTATTCTCTTCAAAACTATATCCATAGACAACAAGCTGTTAAAAAAGCTCTATTTATTCTGAGTTTATGGCTCGTGAACTAACACGGCTCCTTCCTGAAACACCTCCTCATGTGAGACATCAGAACACCTACATGAACTATTGGGGGGCTCAGGCTTGGCTTCAAGGACTTAGCACACCTCTAATATATTTCAGAATCAACACAACAAATACGATCACATGCATTATTAAGGCTGTTCACGAAACTGAAGTATAACTAGTGAATAAACATCCACAAAGAGGAGTTTGTTTACACACACTCGGTGCAATGAGTATGCTGTATGGTTTAGTCATAAAATGCAGGGATATAGAATTACTCAATCCTTTCATGACAGGATTATATAAGACAAACTCTGCCTAGTTTGGATGTATAGCAAATTGTTAGTGCACATTCGTAGGGTCCACATGGAGAGTTAGTGCATGGCAGGCTAGTGCAGGGTAGATTCACAACTCAGCTTGTGGCAAAAAAATGTTCACGTAGACAAGCCCTTAGATCAATGGTTCTCAAACTTTTGTACTGGTGACCCCTTTCACACAACAAGCCTCTCAGTGCGAACCCCCTTTATAAATTAAAAACATTTGTTTATATTTAACACTTTTATAAAGGGAGGCAAAGCAGGGGCTTGGAGGTGGAGGCTGAGAGCTCATGACCCCCCCATAATAACTTCAAAACCCTCTGAGGGGTCACAACCCCCAGTTGGAGATCCCCTGCCTTCGATAAATATTTCATCCAACAGCCAACATTTGTATCCTCAGAATGACTTTATTGCTAAGATATGCAAGTCTTTTTTTATTTGCTAAATTCACTGACTGACAGAGGCCAACTCACCACAGTCTACATCAGCAACAGTGTGCTGGGTTTGAGGTATGCTAATTTAAAATTAATTTCACTGTTAGATCCTGTTTTATGGCCAGAGAGGTTTGGCAAAAATCACTTATAACTTCTGAACAATGAGTTTGACATAAAGTAACTTCCTACACTTAACTGCTGGGCTGTCATCACTAGAAGAATGCATGACCCATGATTTAAAACATAGTGGTATTTTCTGTTTCAATATTTATTTGACTCTTTCATGCTTCTGAAAGAAGAGACAGTGAGGTGTTGCATTTATCCAGAGGAAGACACAGAACCATTATTACCTCTCTTTAGTATTTTCCCTTAATGTTCAACCTTAGCCCTCCCCTAAGAGGAGGAGTAACAAACAAACCTCTCTGTCCTCAATCGCTCTTGAGCAAGTCTGATCTATGTGCTCAGCTGGAGAAATGACAACTGTTCAAAGACTGATAAGATCAGGTAAATCAGGGCTGTGATATTGAGGAAGAGGCAGTAAAAATTAGTTTTAAGAGGCCAAACACCCTGCATAAAAATTGTTTGCATGTACAATGGCCATCACCACCTAGCCAGATTTAGTTAATCTCCATTTAATACAGTATATACATTTTGGCACCATTTATAAGGACTTAAGGCTGCAGACAGTGGAAAATTATCTGGGTAAGGTTGATGTTAAAAGCTGCAGGACTGAAAATAAGGAAAACACTTCTTGCTTTGAATTCTTGTGAAAACTTTTTGTAAGTGGTATTTCACCTGAGCCTTCGGTGACCATTCTGAAAGATTCTGCTTTGGTAAAGCTGACCGGTGCAGTGACTTATATACACAGGGCCTTATGCACTCTACAATTCCTTGTTCACTGAATTTAACACCTGCAGAATTCCACGTTCTGGCCATTAAATCTATCCTTTGGATTCAGCCAGGAACCTGACATTTTGTTCTTTCTGCCCTGCTGGGATCTGTCTGCAGCTTCCTCTTTCTGTGCTGCTCTCACCACAAGGGGAAGTGCATAAGTTGCAAATTCTCCTGCCCTGTGGCCCACAGAAGGAAACAGAAAGCAGGACAACAATTCTCCTGGCTTGTCAGAACTGCCCTTGCCTATTTTTAAAAGAGTGTGCTCTGGTGCGGGTGATAGTCTTGGGCTGAGCTGTGGGTGCTGAGCACAGCTCACTCTCACCAGAGATGCAAAACATGTGACTGGGAGATCTGAACAGGGCTGCAGAGGGAGAGTGGAGACAGTCAGGGACCCATTGGGAAGCATGTAAGGCTGATTAAGGCAATCTGGGGCCCTTGGCACACTATGATAAAGAGCCCCCCTGTGGCTTCACTCCCAAGACCCTGCTCCCCCATTTGAAGTGAAAATGGCAAGAAGCCTGCTCTCAGAGAGCTTTAACTAGCTTACACATGTGGATACTGTCTCCACAGGGACCCTAGGCATCTAGCCTTATTGGGAATAACTCTCCCTCTTTTACAGGGGTTCCATAGATGTTATTGCACTTCCAAAGAGGACTCAACAACACATGATTGGGGAGGTGGGAGGGAAATCAACAAATTAAGCTCAATTAACTTTCCTGTGGAACTGAAGAGTGCTTGCCATAGAATTTGGATCCAGTGCACCACAGTACACTGAGGCCCAGCTGATATATCCACAGCCATATTTTCAAATATAGCCTCCTGAGCTGCAAGTACAGAACAGCAGTTGCCTTCCTCGGCTTCAGAGCAGTACCCAATAGTTGGCCAATTGAACCGAGTGCGTATAACAGCACACTGGGATGTTCAGAGCTGGGGACTCTCTTCTGGATTAGAAAGATTTGGTGCAATTTAGAGGCAATTTGGCTATCAGAACGATCCACTGTTATTGAGCAGAGTGTCAGCTGGGCTTAGAGTACATTGAAGGCCGCAGCCGGTTTGTGTGTAGATGCTGGGGAAAAGTCTGTGGCGAAGGAGGAGGAAAGAGGGCCATGGAAAGGAGTGCGTATTGTCCAAAGAAAGGTCCTGCCATAAGTCAGTTCCCTTTTCCAGTTGCCAAACCCTTCAAACATACGCATACCAGAGGCATACAGCCCTAATCACACACCTTTCCAGCTGCTAAACCATACCACTGAAAGTAGTCATCCTATACTCTAGTCACAGATCTCCACAAAACCTAACCGCCCGCAATGAATTATGCTAATGCCAAACTGCAGATAGCTACATATTACCATTATCTCAAGTATGGATAAGTTTGCAACAAAGTTCTCTTTCACTGGTGCAGAAACTGTCTCTAATGCACTCCACAGATTTTTGTAATGTACAGATGTCACGTAATATCTCAGGCTAACATTTTGTATTGCTCTTTAAATATGGGCTGTATCTTGAGATGGGTTAATATTACATAATTAGTAAATTTGCATACACACTCAGAGCCCAGGAGCATCCATATAGTTTCTTTGTCTTGTTCTAAGTTTACCATGGCTCCAGTCAAGTTACCGATCTGACTAGTGAGATGCAATTATATGAGCTTAAGCAGTTCAAAGAACAGATATTCTGATTTGAAAAAGATAAAAAAACCTACATGTACAGAACCTGGAGTGGAATTCACTTGATACATATGAGAGAAAAATACAAATTTTCCCAGGAGGCAAATTCAAGTGGCACTATAATGGCTCCCTTAACTGTTATGGGTTGAATTTTGCATATTCTTTGTTTCTACGCCATTTTGCTCCAACACATTATAAAATTATAATAAATAGTGAATCCAACACTTAAAAACCACAAGCAAATCACATACTGTACATACTTTTAAAATCTTATATGAGTCAATAATATGCAGCTTACTTCTATTGTAAGATAAACAGGCTAAGTTATTATATTTGACCAGTACATTGTCTAGTAGAGTGGGTCTGGAATTGAAAATGCTGTTTCAATGAAACCAAAATTTTTGGTGGGAAAGGGTCAGTTTCATCAGAGTCAGACAGCAATAGCTGCATCCTATAATAGTTGATAGCCCAGTGGTTAGGGCACTCACCTAGGAAGTGAGAAAAGCAGGTTCAAGTTCCTGCTCTGCCTGATTCAGACTATTGGGTATTCTGGTGTTAGTCTCTCTCAGCCTCTGTTCTTTTCACAAAAAACCTCAATGTAGAATGGGAAATTTTTTGAAATCACAAAATGTGTCACAGGATGGGAAAACGGCTTCTGGCCCAGCCCTACTGTCCAGTGCAGGAAGTGTAATGGCTTACACTGTCCTGAGTTATCTGGGTCTGGCAGTAGTTCCATTTTGTTTTGTTACTTTGACCATTACAGTTGAGGCCTGTTATCAAGATGCTGTTTTTTAGACTTGCTGAACAAACAACAGAGTAGAATGAAAGGACTCTATGCTCCAGCACTCTAGCTAAAAGAAAAATGCCTCAAATGGGAGGAGAGGGAAGGAGAGTTGGAGAAGTTTTTAGTTATCTACTTACTGAGTCTCAGTCCCCAGTAGCATCTCCACCTTCTCTCCTGCGTGGTTGCTAAGGACAGTTAATCTGAAGAGGTGACTTGTAGAGCTCTGCCGAGAGTACAGCATAGTGGAACTATTCTTTACCGGTGAGGAATTCAGCTCCTCACTGTCACATTGTTCAACCAACAGCTGGTCCCTCAAGGAATAATCTGTGACATTGTAGCTCTCCTCACTGCAAAACAAAGAAAAAAACCCAACACTTTTGCTCAGAGTAAACAATTCTCCACTAAACATGTCCAGAAGCAAATTCAGGAGTAGCACCCATTTCCCAGGCTTTTCCACGGCACATAATTATTCTGACACTTTCAGCCCTTTAGCAACATTTTTTCCTCAAAAATTTACAAAGCATCTGCTTGTCAAAGAGGCAAAAGAAATTAATCTTTGTGCTTTAAGGCATTTCAGTGAGCAACACAGTTTACACAGCTTTGATACTCTTTGGGTGATGTAAGCTTAGCTTACTCCATAGCAAATGGAGAATAATGTCTTCTGGTTTATTTTCTGTAATTCCTAAGCAATACCTGACATCCAAAAGCAACTCTTCGTTTTAGAATATGCTTTACTAGAAGTTGCACACTTTGTTGCTTCTGTAGGCTGAGCACACCACACACACCAGGGGCTCTTTGCATACCCCGCTCCCCAAGCTCTCTGTTTGCCACCCCTACCATTTACTTCTATTTCAGGGACTCCTGGCAACTTCCACCCTCATGCCAGGGACCCTGTGCACCTCCCCTTCCCCCACACCAGGGGCTCTCTGTCCCCGCCATCGCCCATACAATTGTCCCTCACACTTCCCACCATTGCGGATCTCTGGCTGCCCCTTCACAGCCCTCTTTTCCACCACACTAGGGTCCCCCATTGTTCCACCACCAGGGGTTCTGCATGCCCCCCCCCATTCCCATTTTCTTTCCCCTGCCCACTCAGCATGCACCCAGGCCCCCAACAGCAGGGCTCTCCATTCTCTCCCACTGCCAGACCTTTTGTTTCTGTGTTCACCCCCCATTTCTCCCATGGCTGCATCCTCCATTCTCCCCCAACCATGCCAGGGGCTCTCTGAGCATCCCCATTCCCTTCCCCCCCCCCATCGTTTTTTTTCCTCTCCCCCTTTCTGGCTCAGAGAGAAGTCATTCAGAGTGTCAATTTTTTTTAACTGTATTAGGAGGCTGAGTAAAGCTAAGCTGAGCTGGAGGGTGTTATGCTGGAAGATGTTAATTGTTGCCATCTTTGATCTACAGACAATTACAAAGGTGGCTGAAGCTCTCTGTGTGCTAACCAGATGCCCAGGGTACTGTGTTCCCTCATTACTCTCATTTGGTTGTTTTTTTTCTTCTTCATATTTTCACTAAAATTTTCACTCAATGATTCCTAGGACATTCTCTGAAATTTTGGACTTAATTAGATGCAGCATTCAAAAGTTATCACATTACAAAAACAAACAGAGAAATGCCACTGAACCCATTAAACAGAATATACTTTCCCCAATTCCATTTTCCAAAAGCACAAACTCCTGCATTTATAATGGATTGTGCAATATAATAAACCTGTATTTAAAAAGGAGGTGGCAGAAATAATGCTTTTTTGTTAAGCTTCTTGTTAATCTGCATTGTGATACAGGAGGGCCAGGGAGCAGTGATAGAGTGCTAGAGGGGAAATATATAAGCTCAAGGCAGGGTTCCCTAGAGACTAGGGAGAGTGGCTACAGGTTAATTGGAGCACCTGCAGTCAATTAAGGCCCTGTCAGGAACCTAATAAAACCCCCTGCTTCAGCTTCAGGCAGTTGGGGGGTGGGGGGGGAAGGAGAGAGGACTGGAGCTTGGAGGTGTGCTATAAGACCTGAAAGATCAGAGAACTGAAGTAAGGGAGACCCTGCCCCAGCAGGAGAGGGAGACTCCCTCCCCCAGTCTCTAAGGAGCAAAGGTACCCACCCAAAGGGGAGGAGGGTAAGAACCCACAGGGGTTGAGAGGCGCTGGGGCTCAGAGTGAGGAGCAAACCCAGACCCCTCCCATGCTTCAACTCCCTGGGCCACTAGCGGTGCCCTTGGTGTCCCAAGAGCAGGGGCAAGGGGTAGCATCCTAGCCTCTGCCAAGAAAAGCACAGGACCCACCATACTAACATTGACCATCTTGTTACAGCATGTACAGGAGCTCGACCACAACCTATTTTTACCATGTTTCAAAACTTGGTATATGGCCATTAATGCCATTATGGCTTCAAGCAAATGGTTGATGACTGCTGTCACCTATTCTTCTCACCTCGTACTGGTCTTGCTGAAATTTAGCATAGTAATGCATATCTTTTAGACACATGATCTCTTTTCCAATATGAGAAATAAAAACATACTATTTATTGAAGTGAATACAAAAAACAAGACCACTGCGTGTGCTCGATAACTGCACTAAAAGTATTCAAAGACATACTGACAAGAGGTAGAGCTCAAAAGCTCCACTTTATCTTACAATGCTTATTATGGAGTGGCTTTGGGGAAGAAGGTGGGCAAGGATGTGTCGTCTGAATTCTATAAATATATGTATTTTAAGATACCACTTTTCTTTTTTTTTTCCTTTTTCTTTTTTTTTTAAGTGATACTCAAACAATACAATGCATGTACCTCCCTGCAGGCTCTGAAAGCAGCTGTTAACTGACAAACACTCATTACACTGCTAAGCATATTCCTGACAAAAATAATGAGTGGATTCTGGGCAAAAGAACTAATAAGCTATGGCTGCCTACAAATAAATACACCACAGCTGTCGGCTAACCAAACACATTGGGCAATAGACATTTGGAAACAGAAGAACTCAGGACCTCTTCTCAGTCAGGTAAGGATAGGTTGCACTAGTTCAGATGGTGGGAGGTGGGAGGTGTAGAGGGGAAAACACACACAAGAAGATGTGGCATTCCATATAGTAGTGGGTGGTGAAGCGTGCACGCACGCACGCGCAAGCTGTTCATTACAAACCAAGGAAGCAAAAAAAAATGAAGCACCATTAGCATCTGAAGTACTACTCTGAATCATATTCCAGGATTATTTGGACAAGCAATAGCATTTTTATATATATTAAAAATTTCTGAATTACTTTTGTTTAGGGTTACTAAAATGGAAAAAAAATGGATGCCATGAAGAAATACAATTTTAAAAAATCTGTTACCCAAGCACCAAGACTTAAAAACTTACACTCCTTCTCCTTAAACAATTTAGTCATTCATCTTCCTAAACCTGAACTACTCTAGCTAATCAAGAATCTCTCTCTGCTGGGTCTTCAGCTGTTGTGTAAGAGAATGCCTGGTCAGGTCAACTTGTTACTTGAGGTTTCTGTATGCTGTCAGTAAACAGTTACTTCATCCCCTCCTGGCCTCCAATCCATTAACATTTATCTGACAACAGGTGCCTGAACAGTCGAATCTCCAGACATCTTCAGAAACATGCCTCAGCACTCCACACTGTGAATACAAGCAGGTTTCTTTTATATTTGTCGTTTCAGCCAACTTACTTATTTATGTCCAATTAATGTAAAGAAATGCTAGAAAAGCCTTTCAAGGAGAAGTTCATCTTAATGACATTTCCAGTTCTTTAAACTGTTTACCTGCGTTCAGCTACCAAAACATGATTTAAGGAGCATTCGAAAGAATTTGCACCACTTACTTTGGAAACAGAATTGCTCAGCTAGAAAAAACACAAATTGAAAGCCTTTTTTCCTTGCACTGGATAACGTTGAGTGTATTTCCCGTAATTGTCTTACATGTGATTGTAAATTCACCAGCTGTTCATCAAGATGAGTTACTTTTGAAAGGCAGCTGATAACCACCTAGCTCTATCAGTTTCAGTAAGCCTACTCTGGATTGTAAACTGTGACAAGGCCCCCACTACTAAAACCAGGCAGGATCATTTTTCAGATTTATTGTCCCCAAAGGCCTGATGAAACTAAGAAAAATCCCAAATCTGGTAATCTTCTGTACAGCAGCACAGAAAAAAAAAAAGATCCTACGGTCAGTATATTTCTTAATTGTTTCTGATTGTGCAGGAAGAAATTCTCCTTTTAGTTCAAACCAGTAGTATTTATAGTTATACTAACTATCCTGGTATGGACTACTAATCCACGAATTAACCAGTCACCAATATGTGAACCAATTAGATACTAACCATCTAGCAATAAGATACGAATAGAAGCCAATAATAATTTTAGGTTTCACAGCAACTGATCTGTTTAATTTCAGAATGTTTGCTTTATTCAACTCTCCTTAAACAGATAATCCAACGGAACCATCACTTTTTCAGAGACACTCTCTCTCTCTCTCTCGTAAGTCAAAATCCACACTACAGCTTAGTCACGTCACAACTCCACTTATGGCCTGTGGGGTACAATATGAGTTGCACGGCTCCACTGAGGTACAATCTATTCTGTAGGTTTTTCCTTATTGCCTGCAGTAAAGAGATACTACTATCCACTTCTGTTAATAGCTGAAGTCTGTAAAACAAACTGACTCAGGATAATAGGTGGAAATATACAGAAAACACCACCTTTTAAGATGAATTTTACCTATTTTATTTCATAAGAATGGCCATAAATCCTTATCAACTCAACAGTATAATAGTAAATGAATCTACATTCATATGGAGTAATGCATTTTTAATCGACTTCAGAATATTTGCTACAATGGAACAGAGCAAAAGTCCACTCTGTCTCAAAGCATGAGCCATTCTTGATGCTTTAGTGCCCTGTGAAGCACTTGGGCCATTCTTTTCTGCTCTACATAGTGAATAGTTCATGACTGAAATTTGTGAATTATTAGTCCCTGCCAGCATAATTTATGTAACTATGAATATTCTTCTTATTCACTTACTGTGATTGTTTACACACATTTTTTCTTTTGTTCTGCACAATCTCCAAACACTGATTTTATAACTCTGTGAGAACAAATTTCTCAGATTTAGGGATTGAACAAAGGTCTGTTTGCATTATGTTCTGGTACCTCCATATAGTGTGTTTTGCCCCTACTCATGTTGACAGATATACATCAATTCACAAGCATGTGCACCGTCCAATAGAAGATGGCAGACTGAAGTCATTCATTGCCTGAAAATACTGGATACAAGCCCTGACAAAAATCACATAACTATTTAGCACTAAAAAGATTAAACAGCAACTCAATCAACATCCCATTTTGGATTATTTAATATCTATGTTCACCTTTTTGAGAAGAAAGTAACGTTGATCTGCTTATTTCCAAGCAGTTCTTTCAAGCTTTCTTCTCTAAGCAGTAAATCACACAAAACTGACAGAGTACAGCCCCAAGCTATAAGATTTTACATCGCACACTATCAATCATATTATTGTACAACCATGCAAGATAAAATCAGCACCTAGTCAAACCAGAACATATGGTTTATGCTTCTTCACTACACAACTAGAGATCCCCTCCCCTTTTTACTTTTCGGATTGATTTTTTTTTTTTAAAGTAACTTCTCTGCTCAACAGAATAAAAGAGGTTTTTTAAGATTCATTTCAAATTCTGGAAAGCCACTTGGAATATATCATTGACTAACAGCTCTGCTTTCCTTCTTTCTGCTTTTTGAATTCAACCAAAATATCCAATTTAGATGCTGTCAAGGTTCAGAAGGTGTTGAACTGCACAAAATCTCACTGTAAACTCGAAATGTTTAAAAATACTTATTCTCTGTCCAAACAAAGTCTCAGTGAATTAAGTGACTGTTTTGTTGTAGGACTATGCCAATTATTTTAATATAATTAAATAAAAAAAACTGATATCTTCTAGATAAGCTTCCTCTAAGCAGTGGCAGGACACCGTGCCCTAAATCATACATTACCATTGTACAAATCAATGTAAGCAGTACTATATAATAAGAGGTATGCAAGCCAACAAAGGCATCAACCTGGTTCTGGCTTATCTCTATGTCTACGGAACACTATAAGCCAAAGAAATGCCAACTTAGTGAGTATGTTCTTGCAAGGATAACGGCCTTATATAGCACTCCATGTGTTTTCTTATGAATAATTGTTTTGGACAGATTCCATCACTTGGCATGAGCTTTAACTTGGAGCTGCAGCACATTCATTTGTTGTAACTAGCCAGATCTATAATCTGAACCAGCAGTTCTCAAACTGTGGGGCGGGACCCCAAAGTGGGTCTCAACCCCATTTTAATGGGGTTGCCATGGCTGATGTTAGACTTGCTGGGGCCTGGGGCGGAGGAGGGGCTCAGGCTTTGGCTTCAGCCCTAGGCACTGGGGTTCAGGTTACAGGTCCCGCCGCCTGGGGTTGAAGCCCTGGGGCTTTGGCTTTGGACCCCCATCCTGGGATCATGTAGTAATTTTTGTTGTCAAAAGTGGTTCATGGTGCAATGAAGTTTGAGAATCCCTGATCTGAACCATCATTCTAGTGCTACTGTCTTCCTTCTACTTTATTTTGAAAATATGAACATGGTAAGCATTTATGAATTAGAAATATAACAGCAATGGTGCAAGCAGTTTTTGTTTCGTCTGTCTACTGAACAAGTAAAAATGTCACTAAAGTATGTTATTTTGCAGGACTGTAGGAAATCAAAGAGTTTTAATTTTTAATATTAAGTCTCATGGTATTAAGAACAGAGTATACAATCAATGAAGCATATGGCCTCATCTCAAAAGATGGATTTCCTCTCTTGCAAAAATATAGCTTCTTTTTGTGGGGGAGGGAAGCTAAAGAGATATTTACACTCTACTGGAGGGCTGGACCTCCCAATTTTAGGACCTCCCTATTTTAATAGTACTCTATATTTGTATAATATTATGTAAAGTATAGCTGCTTAAACTAACATTTGCATGATACCTTACTGCTGGCTGTCTCTATAGGAAAATACAGAATTTAATATTTTCAATTCAAGCCAGATTCTTGATCTTGATAGTTTTACACTAGCATAAAGAAATTCCTTCTGATTTACACTAGTGTAAACCAGATCAGTCAGACCCCACATCTGTTTTGTCCGCAAGGAGTGAGAAACAGCTGCAACTGCTAGACAGAATGAAATTTCAGTTTTTGCACTAAAATTAACACACACAAAGTTAATTCCCTGAGGAAGCAGTGTGTATTGCAAAGAAAGACAGAGATAAGCACAGCTGCATTCTATTGGGATTGTCATATTGGTGCACTAAACAATTAATATGATTCCACCTCTTAAAAAAAAAAAAAACAACACACCAACCACCCCTCATTCATCACAAATCTTAAAATGCCACTTGCAACCAGAAAGTAGCAGTGCTGACACAGACTGACAAAATATACAGATAAGTAAAACTTCAAAAACTACACTATAGCAAGCAATTTTAATGATTTTTTTTTTTTTAAAAAGCCAATTCCAATTTTCAGTTAGATTGTAATTTGCAAGTTAGTTTCCTAGGCACCAACTCAGCAACAATACAGTATTTCCCACAGCAAGCAAGCTCATATAAGATTGTAGAAGCTTTCATGGATATATGAGACAAGGAAGCCAGAACTATTGTGTTGCTAAACTGGACCTCCTTAAGATTTGAAGAACTAATTTTAATCCCCTAGATTGAATAATATTTTTCCAATATTGGAAAATTTCAGTAAATGTTTTTTTTTTTGTTTTTTTTTTTAGCGACATGCAGTTTAAGAGTTATGAGCAGCTTCCGCTTTTCAACAGGTAGGCAGTTAAATTATTAGTTTTTGCAAGACCCCACTATAATTTACCAAGAAGCCCCAAGCCGCCAGCCCCCACCCCACCTCTTCCTGCCCCCACTCCACCTCAGACCCCACCCCTTCTCCCAAGCACCCACTCCACCTCTTCCACCCATTTCTGCCCCCTCCCCAAAGCAAGCCCCATCCCTACTCCTCCCCCTCCCCCAGCAGCGCCTCCAGCACACCATGGAACAGCTGATCACTGAGGTTGGAAAGCACTGGGAGGGAGAGGGAGGAGTTGATTGGTGGAGCTGCTGGTGGATGGGAGGCATGGGGGAGGGGGAAAGGGAGCTGGCTGCCTGTGGGTGCTAAGCACCCATTGATTTTTTTCTGTGGTGCCTAGGCAATAAATATGTCCCAAGACCGCCCAGAAGTCTCCAGTAAAATCATGGGGGGAGGGGAGGAAAGAGATTTGACAATCCTGATAGTTCTAAGGTAAAAGTTTAGTGCACTGGATAAGGTACACTACATGTTAGGATAGGCATGTGTGGGATCCAGGGATCTTGAAAGGTGTGTGGTGTTGATCCTTGTTGCAGTGGAGATGTATCTGCAAGTTTTGCATCTGCTGTTCTGGCAGGGTCTGGTGCTGCTTTGAGAGTTGGTGTGTCCTGGTATGCGGGGAGCTTGCTTCCAGTGATGAGCTTGGAGAGACTGTGGGGGGAAGGGGTTGTTTGAAGGTCAGAAGTGGGGGTTCAGGAAAGAACTTTCCTGAACAAATGCCCCAACAACTATGGTGCTGACCAGAGACGCCGTGACCCAGTACTGGGTACCCACAGTTTGAAAACCACTGGAATAAGACATTAGTTCACCCTCCTGGCCTCTCCAGTATCCTGAGACCAACACAGCTACAAATACACTATATAAGTAAAAAACCCTGGAAAATGTACAGTAAACAAACACAAATTACTCCTTCACTCTTTCAAATGGGTCTTTTGAAACTAATAAAAGGTAAGTACAAATGAATCTGTTATTTTAGCTTATTACCATTAAGAATACCTGCAAGTTCCACACTGAAATCTTTAGTATTTCATTACAAAAGTTGCTTCCTTTTGTTTGTGTTGAGGTATCTACTTGCCTATTTAACTAGGAAAATGAGGTTTTTCCTTTCTTTTTTTGGCATCTGGTGCACAAACCCAGTTTTGCAAGCAGCTGTGAACAGGTAACATTCCAAAGTATTATTTAACCTTTGGGTGGTTTCCAATTTATGAAGTCCAGCTGCCATTCCATTGCTAAGATTATCTCAGGAGTTGACAAGCCATGCAGCCATTAAACAGACATGATTTTAGTGGTATCTTTAGGAGATTATAGAAAGTGAGCAGAAAACATTTAATAACTCTTTATCCTCACTAAAATAGAGGTATCCCAGCAGTTTGAGAGAAACCTTTTAATAATCTTCAATATTGCCAAGTAAGGGGTCTTTTTTGAATGGGTGAATAAAGAACCATCTGCTTCAACTATAGTTAAACATGGCATGAACTCACTACTTCTTGAGTAGAAAGAGAGGACTATAGCATGCCAGCTCAAATGCAGCCACTCCATATTGAAAGCTGGAATCCCTAACCAGACCTTCTTGACCCCTGGACTGTGTGCATAGGAGCTATCTGATCCAGGTAGTTCAAGAGGGAGCTCTGTTCTATCCTTAGCAGAATACTGCTAGAGCGTACACTTCCAGGCTTTAGTGAGAAGTTATAGGGATGCTCCTGCAGACAGTTCATTTTCTGAGCTCTCTGACTGGTTGGGAAAATGTAGGTTATAGAAACACTGTGATAAATGGCAACATACGAATATAATTATCTAAACATAGCAATTCCATAACAGTGCCTCAGGTCAAGTTCAGAATGGATATGTTTTATACACACAGTTGTAGCAAGGGGAGAGGGGATGGCCCTGAAGTTCAATCTGGGAGGAACACATAAAAGAAAGATTAATGTTACCTAGCAAAAATATATAGATTTCTATTGAGGTACCATTATTTTAAAGCAGCACTGTCTATATCTCAGGTGTCATGTAAACCTTTTTATAGGTAGATTTTGCCTCCCTGAGCTATTTATGTAAAACCACATAAAATATTTGGTTTCTGTAGAACTGAATCTTTCATTTTAAAAAACCGCTTGCTCTCATAGTTGTGAAGAAAACCTTCAAGATGTGACCCAAGTACAGCCAATAAGTGTGGTCTACCTGACAAAAAAAACCCCTGAAATAATGGCTCAAGAGACAAAGGGTGTGAATTCCTCTGTCCCCTCGGATGTTTAAATTTGAAGGGTCATTACTGGACTTTAATGTGGATGTGAACCAGTACATTAGCAATCATGTTAGTAGATGGAATAGGGATGAGGATGAGTGTGAAGCACAGGGGACTAGAATTTGGCGTTGCTGCAGGAAGGAAAACACAAGAGGAAGAAGAAAAGAAAAGAAAGAAGGATGGGAAAGGTAGAAAAGTAAAAAAAATAGTGGTGGTAATTTTTCTCATTGAGTAATGATGAATACAACATATACTGAATACATATATAACGATAATAGCTGAATATTTAGCTGTTACTAAGGGCCACTGTCTACCACTAAATCTTTGACATTAATGGGAGAGCTACCATGCATGGTGGTTAGTGACTGGCGCTAAAGTTACACTCCAGTCCATCGACCATAAAAGTCGGATTTGAGTCTCTCCAAGAGTTGAACACCCTGGATACATACATCACATGTTCCATCACGCGTTCAACAGATAGAAATCATAAAGGTTGTATTAAGAAGGCCAGAAAAGTTTACGTAAAAAAAATCCATGTGAGATTTTTACATTAAAAATGCAGCTCTTGTCTACGTCCTGGATGACTCCACAGAAGCTGGAGAATAAACTGAATCAGGAAATCACAAGAAGCTGAATGCTAAACAATGGAGAAAGGATGGAATTTTTAGCCACTATTTAAAGCTCTGGGCCAGAAGGTAAAAAAAGATGCTGGATTCAGAATATACCATATATACTTGATCATAAGCTGGTTCGTTTATAAGCTGACTCCCTGCCTCCCCAAGATGGATAAGTAAAAATAGAAAAAAATGTATAACCTGTTCATAAGCCGACCCTATAATTCAGAGGTCAGCAAACTTTGGCTCCTGGGCCATCAGGATAAGCCACTGATGGGCTGAGATGGTTTGTTTACCTCGAGCGTCTGCAGGCACAGAGGTAAACCTAAGTAAACAGTGTCCTGGCATGCCAGCTGCTTACTCCGACGGGCCGAGACATCAACTGGTGGGGAAATTTTTTGGGGGGAGAAGCTGGGAGTCAGGGGAGTAACCCCTGTGACCACACTCAAATGACCCCACCCCTAGCCTGGGACCACCACACTCTACCCATCCCATCCCTTCCCACCTTATCTGGGAGGGCCAGGGGAGGATGTCTCTGGCCTGGCTGGAGCTGCTCCAGCAGGCCGGGCCAGGCGACGCGGCCGCAGCCTGTTCTGGGGCAGGGGGGGAGGCTGGGCCAGGCGGCGCGACCGCAGCCTGCCAACCCCGGAGCTGCAGCTGCTTCAGAGGCTGGGGGAGAGCAGCATGGCCAGAAGCAGAGAGACTCTGGCCCAGCCTCTTCCCTTCTGTCGCTGCTGGCTGTGCTGCCTCTCCTTGCTTCCTCTGTTGGGGGGAGGGGCTGTGTCCCACCTCTTCCTCTCTATACCCGTTCATAAGCCGACCTCCTTCTCTGGTGCTTCCCTTTTTTACTAAAAAATTCAGCTTATGAATGACTGTCAATTCCCCCCAGGCAGGAGAGATGAGGAAGAGAATAATTCAGTTGAGGTATAAACAGTGCAGCCCAGGACTCTCACACTTTTGGTTGAAGGAACAGTGAAGAATGAAGCAGGTTCCCTCACCGGCCTTGTGGCTTTATCACTGGAAATCCATTTGGTGTTAATGCTCTATGGCTAAACGGAACCATGTCGCCAGCAGACCAGCTGCACAAAAGCACAGGGTCTCACTAGGTGTCTCCTGTGATCTGCTAGCTTCAAGGGCCAAAACGCCAGGCTGTTCTGCAGCAGACACTGCAGTGCCCTAACTCCTCACAGAACAAGCATGCTGAAGCTACTCTGAGTTTCCTGATTCTTTGTGATACACCGAAGAGTAATTGGGGCCCTAAGAGATCCCCAAAAGTGCATTTAATATTCTTATGCATGATTAGGCTGCACAGCAGCATGATGTTTAAAGCATAAGCCTCTAAAATATGTCAGAGCTGCATGGGATTTGGCCATATGATGCCCATTAAAGTGAGGGGAATTGGTTGCTAAATCCCATTCAGCTATTTGAGAACATAAATGTAGGTTGTTAAGTCTTACCATTACAAATACAGGATGAACTCAAACTAGGGGCTGTGGAGGGATCTGACTAGGAAAGTACTGTAGGAATGAAAGCATAAAACCCTATGTGGAGCATGCCTAAGTGTTCAGTATCATGAGGTTTCTTGACCTTTATCATCTTATAGCTAAATCAGACTGAACACACCGGAGTGCTTGCTCACTGTAATACACAAAGACAGTTCTTTTAATGATGCTTCTGTTATGTAAAACATTTGTAACTTGAAGTCTTTGCATAAAGATTTGAGGACTTCAGTAACTCAGCCAGAGCTTAGGAGTCTATTACAGGAGAGGGTGGGTAAGAGTCTGGGGCCTGTGATGTGCAGGTCAGACTAGATGATCACGATGGCCCCTTTAGGCTTTGAAGTCTGAGTCTAAATGTAAGTACTGCTCTACATGCAGAATATTGTTGGACCAACACTGCTTATCAGTTATCTGTGGGACTACTTTGACATATACCATCAATCCTGGCCTTTAAAGAATTTGGACTTAATCATGCCTCATTGTGCTAACTGAGCTCTACAAATATGGTTAACGACTTGGCCAGGGCAAGTGAAAATTAGCTTCAGGATACAGAGCGAAAAACTCATTTTGCACATTTTCAAGGAGCTGAATGATTAGGACTTATAATGCAGGGGTGCAACAGAGTGATTTTTATGGCAGCCGTGAAAAATGTATGTGAAACCCAAATATGCAAATATAAACACACAGTGTTTTAAACTTGAATATCACATTCAAAATATCCATGGTTACATCTTAAAAACTAGAGGAACTGTACCAATAATGTTAGCACAGTCATTAAATTATTTAATGTTCTAACAGTGTAGAAGCCAGTTCAAGTTTGCCTTTGAAAAACTGCATGGAAAGGATTTTTTTTTTGCACAGCTAAGGGGCAATGGATCATATAAAAGAATGTAATTAATAAGTTTGTCTGCATTTGTGCAGCACATATTTTGTGATCAGAATGACTGTGGTAGGATCACAGGAATCAATACTTTTCAACTTCATGTGTTTACTTAGAAAGATCTTGGTACAGTGAATATATAAACTCTATCATTAAGATCAAGTTTTCTTTACTGTAACTCATAGGGTCCACTGAGATATCACAGATTCCAACAGCTGGAAGATGTTATAAATCAAAAGCACCAGAGTTTGGAGACAATACATTATTACAAAAAGTTATCTTGGAAGCTGGGCAACCAAGCTATCACACAGGAAACCAATAAACAATGTAACAACACAGATAATACACTTTTTCATTGGTTTTCCAACTCAGAAGTTTACTTAGCTACCAGCACAATAAAATATTAACTCTAGTCCCCTGAGAACAGAAAGAAACATGCTGTTAAAAGATGCGTGGTACAAATCTGTGATGTGCTGCCAATGTTTCAAAAAGGGCTTCCATAAAAATGTTCCCTGTAGCCCAGGAGTGGGCAAACTTTTTGGCCCGAGGGCTGTATCTGGGTGGGGAAATTGCATGAAAGGCCATGAATGTAGGGCTGGGGCAGGGGGTTGGGGTGCAGGAGGAAGTGTGGGGTGTTGGAGGGGATACAGTGTGCAGGAAGGGGCTCAAGGCAAGGGTTTGGAGCGGAGGAGGGGTGCAGGGTGAATGAGGGAGCTCAGGGCAGATGGTTGGGGCAGAAGAGGGGTGCAGGCTGCGGCAGAGGGCTCAGGACACGGGGTTGGGGGGCAGGAGGGGGCCAGGATGCGGGCTGTGGTGCCACTTACCTGGAACGGCCCCGGGGTGGCAGCGGCGCACACCGGAGCCAGGGCAGGCTCCCTGCCTGCCTGCCCTGGCACCGCACCACTCCCAGAAGCGGCCAGCACCACGACCCTGAGGCCTCTGGGGTGAGGGAGGGAGGAGGGGCACAGCCCTTGCCTGTGGATACCTCCCCCGAAGCTCCCGTTGGCCACAGTTCCCTGTTCTCGGCCAATGAGAGCTATGGGGGGGGGGGGCGGTGCTTGCAGGCAGCGCAGAGTCCTCTGCTCCCGCCCCAGGGCTGCAGGGACATGGTGCCGGCCATTTCCAGGAGCAGTGCGTGACTTGTGGCACCACAGGAGTGGCAATTCAGCAGGCCAGATCCAGCCCACGGGCCATAGTTTGCATACCCTTGCTGTAGCCTGTGATAAACCTTGTGTCCCAGCGGTGTGCATACTACAGTGAACAGGCTAGGGAGAAATCTTGAACATAACCAAGAACTAAGGCAGCTGGAAGTGTTCACATTTTGTTTCTGAAAAATGCATAAACTACATCAGAATTATAGTATAATGCTCAATTGTACTGTTTGAAGCACAGGCTCAAGATTTTAGAAATCTTTTTTAAAATACCTGATATTTGGTCAACCCAAAAGCAAAATATTTGCTCTTCAAAACTATTTTTAGTAACCAGAGGAGAAAATAATCTCTGTCAGGAACGATACAGCAGCATCTGCAGAGGGCATGAACTCCATCAAAGGCAGAGGAATGACCGTAACGTTCCCTTCAATTTGGTGGTGGAATTTTAACAGGGTGCTCCCAGCAGCCTCCTCTATCACATCACTGACACAGATTCTCCATGAAAGAATAGTATGGAGAGACATTCCTGCTCTACATATTTATTTATCTTGCTAAAATGTATACCTTTGCCGAGTCACTATGATTGAATTGGATTTTCATTTCTTTTTGATCCCCAACCAATGCAATTCTGAGTATGGTCTGATGGAGAAACAGGAGAGACTCAAAAATGCCTCCTTAATTCATTCATTCTTTGTACAGGTACAGCATACCAAAATGTATGACTATAAAACTGTAGATATTTTGACTAAAAAAGTGTTAAGTGCTGCCAACATTTCCACTTACACAAGGTTCTGTTTTTGTGCTGCAAGCATATTATGCATAACCACTTCTTCTCATATCTTCCTCATTCACTCAAACATGAAAACGGTTTCTAAAGGAATAATCTAAAAATTCCTTGGGAACAATAAATTATACTTGAGGTAAATATTGAGTAAACTTAGCCAATGTGAAGCCAGGAAGTTTACATTCTCATTTCCCAAGGGTGACTCATGCAACATTCAAGACAATTGTGGCTTGTGTGTGAATCAAGAAATTAGACACACATGCAGTTTTATTGTGTTGAAGCCCTTACCTCTTCTTCTTTGTGATAATGAGGACATCATTAAAGAGGAAGAAGTACACTTGCTGCTTACTGGTCCTTTTAGAGAAGAGTCCAGTGTCTTCCACATATGCTGTTAATTCACCCCTTTTCACTAACCACCGGGAAGAGGAGACCAGTGGAAATGGCTACAAAATAAGAAATCAAGATTTTAATCATAAGTCACAAGTCTTCTGGGAGACAAAGGAGTATCAGGATCACTTGAAAAAAAAATGCATGAATAAACTCAAAACATAGAAAGAGGAGTATAGGTGTCAAATAGAGACTTCAAGATTCAAAGTAATGTACAATACAGGAGACACCTGCTAACAGTGGATGCTTTAGAAGTACTGGCTACCTTCACACTATATCTGCTAAAATCAATTGAAGAACAAACAGAATATGGAATTGAGCATGCTGTGAAATGGGAGCTAACAGCATATTTCCACCTAATGCACAACTAAGTGAATCTCTTAAGAAGGGCAGAAATAAAACGGTGTTTAAATATTCCCAGACCACAGTCTCTCTTAAAGCAGAATTAAAGTTACAAACAGAAAATTTACTAGATTAGAATACTGCAGTTACTAAAATACAAGAGCTCTGAAATTCAGTAGAGTCACAGCAAAGGTTAAAACAAAAGCAAATGTTGTATCTGAAAGTGAGGAAACAGCAAAACCCATGGCTATCAACACCTAAACATCAGAAAAAGAACAGTTACTTTCCCTGCTACAGGTTTCAGAGTAGCAGCCATGTTAGTCTGTATCAGCAAAAAGAACAGGAGTTCTTGTGGCACCTTAGAGATTAACAAATTTATTTGACCACGAGCTTTCATGGGCTACAGCCCACTTCATCAAATGCATAGAATGGAACATATAGTAAGAAGATATATATACATACAGAAAACATGAAATAGTGGAAGTAGCCATACCAACTGTAAGAGGCTAATTAATTAAGATGAGCTATTATCAGCAGGAGGAAAAAACGTGTAGTGATAATCAAGATGGCCCATTTTAGACAGTTGACAAGAAGGTTACTACAGTAACTGTGGCTCTTGGAGATAATGTTGTCAGGTATAGATCTTACAGTAGTGCACGTGCCCCATGTGCATGAGATCTTTTGAACAGCAGTCACTGGAGCCACACATGCCTCCTGATGTTCCTCCATGAGAGCAAAAAGGGCGGAGCAGCTGTGACTTTCCCTTAGTTCCCCCCAATTGCTGAGGACTCTGAAAAGCAGGGATGGAGGGTGGGCCGTGAGATCCAAACTGACTGTATCTTATCACTATTGTAGGGTACGTCACCCTTCTTTCTTCTCAAATGTGTGTCAGTATGGATTCCTTTGCAGTTGACAAACAGCATCCTCTAAATGGTGGGAATGAGGTGTTTCAGCAACATTAGTGAATTAACGATTGCAGCACCGCTCCCGTGAACTTGGCATCTGACCTGGCTGCCATTTCAAGGGTGTAATCTTTAATGAAGGTAAGTGAGTTGCTCCATGTTGCTGCCTTGCAGATCTCAAGTATCAGCATATTTTTGAAGCTGGATCAAGACACTTCCTGTGCCCTGGCGGAGCGCACCTTGATATTTGGAGGCACAGGACCATCGGCTATCTAATAGCAGGCAGAAACACACTGGGAGTATGACACTGAGGTGCCACGTGGGGTTGGGTCTCTAACGGGAAGGTAGTATGCAGAAGGGCTTTGAAGAAAATGGATACTGTTTGATATGAGAAGACTGAGCACAACTGTACCAGAATGTGACATGCCAACGTTAATACAAGGTGGACCTTGAGAGTTAAATGCTAGGCTAGACTGAAGCTCAGCACGTAGTCGAGGACTATATCTCAGGGTCTATACTCAGTCTAGATTCCGTCAGGTTACCCATATGGAAAATCTTTTTCATTTAGAGGAGTTCTGTATGAGAACTTCCTGAATTTGTATAGTGTCTGTCTGGAGCCAACAGATGAAGCCTGGCAACTGGAATCACATATGTGCATGCTGACAAGTGGCCTACTAGTCCTAAGCAAGCCTGCACCATTGTGATCGGATCAGATTTTATGGAATCTGTCACTGATTGAAGAGACTAGAACCTGTCCTCTGGTTGGTAGGCTCTTGCCAACTAAAAGTCTATGATAGCCCCTAGAAACTTCACCATCTGTGATGAGTGGAGAGAATTTCTCACAGTTCACTAGGAGGCCTAGCTGAGGAAACATGAAGAGGACACACCCTAGGGCTGTTGCAGTCTCCTGCTGAGACCTGCCTCTGATCAGCCAGTCTTCTAGGTAATGATACATGTGAATGCCCTATCTTCTTAAAACATGCTGCTACCACTGCCAGGCATTTTGTGAATACTCTTGATGGCATGGAGAGTCCAAAGGGCAATACCCTGTACTGGTAATGGTTGGACCATATTATGAATCTTAGGTATGTCCTCTGGGCTGCCTGGATAGCTATATGGAAGTACACAACCTGCAAGTCGAGAAGCATAAAACCATTCTTGAGCCTGAAGAGATGGGAAGATGGAAACAAGTGTTACCATCCTGAACCTGAGGCTGCACGTGTATATGTTGAGTCTTTGCAGGTCTAAGCAAGATAGGATGAAGATCCTCTTTCTTTCTGGGGCAAGGAGATACCATGAGTAGAAAGAAGCCTCTTCCCCCCCCAAATTCTGCTGGCACTTTCTCTATGGCTCTTAGATGAAGCAATGAGGCCATTTCTGTTTATAACAGGCTCCTGTGAGAAGGGTTGGTGAAGAGAGTGGGGGAAGTGGGGATGGTAGAAGGTAAGGAGTGAAATTGGATAAGGATCTCTAGCACCTATCTGTCCAACTTTATGGCAGACCATGCCTGGTGAATGGGGAAAAGTCGATTCCAAAGGTTGCATGTTCTTAATTGGCTCTGCTGTAGTTCCTGAAAGCCCTATTAAATTTCCTAACAAGCCACAGGAGCAGGGTACATCACTGAGAAGGAGGAAGATAGTGTTTCCAGCTTCATCTGGGCTTCTCTTTGGGAGGCTAATCGGGCTGTTTAGCATTGGGGTCTGGTAACTGTATAGTTTGCAATAAGGGGCTGGGGTATAGATCCCTATGGGGTGCAAGGTGGCCTCTGTGTCCTTTAAGGAATGTAGTGTGCTATTTGTGTGCTCACTGAATAACTCCCATCTCTTCAAAGGGCAGGTGGTTTATTGTAATTTGCACTTCCCTGGGAATGCCAATGTTTAAAACTATGAATCCCATCGCATTGTCACTACTGTGGCGATGGATCTAGCCAGTGTTTGAAACATCCATTGCAACTTGGAGGGCGTTTTAGCCACTTACTGGCCCTCTTTAACGATATCCTTGAATACATTTCCCTGCTCTCAGGTGAGAGCTTAGATAGAAAGTCTGTTAATTTATCCCAATTCAGGAAATTATTTGGCCAGAAAGATCTGACAATTTGCACCTGTAGCTGAAAGGAGGCAGAGGAGTAAGATTTCCTCCCAAACAGGTTGAACTTTGTTGAGTCTTTGTCCTTTGGGATGCTTTTACCGGATATGGATTTCTCCTGCACTACTGAGATGACAAAGGCGTGGGTGTACAAGTACTTAAAACTTTTTTTTTAAAAAAAGGTTCTTAATACCATTTTCCCACCCTTTCTGCAGCAGATGGTATAATGGCAGGTGTTTGCCACAGGGCCTCCGCAGGGTCAAGAAGTGCCCCATTTGTTGGAAGGATGATCCTGGGTGGGCCTGATGTTGATGGTACATCAGGTATCAGGTTTATCAGACCCATAAAGAATGATTAAGAGGGCTGACAGCTGAGTGAGAAAATATTTTTCAAGCATGTGAAGTGCTTTCTGGAAAGCACAAGGAGGCACAGGATGCATGCACGGCCCCAATGGCCACAGCTGTTCAAAAGACTCCAACCTTGCTTGCATGAGGCGCACATGCACCCACACTGGGATCCGTATTGACATCATCTCAAAGACTAACATGGAAATACTTGGGCTAAGTCCCAATATCTATATTAAAAAGGTTTCTGACAAGGATTTTTTTCCCTTTGATAATGAAAATGTTTGATATATATTTCTATTTCTCCTGTACATGACTTAAAAGTATTAATTTTCTTAGTTTTCTCCCTCTAAGAATAGTTATGAAAATTGTTGTAATTCTAGTTACTTGCATATATGCTTGTAAACTGTGTATAAAAACAAAAAATATAATGACCCTTATATGAACCAACAGGGGTTCTAGGACTATAATGTACTCTATAGATGGTTCCAGCAGGAAATCAGCCCCCACCAATTCAACACCCAGCCACAAGAATATGAGATACCTTCTGGGACATGGGGAATATGGAGAGATTCACTGCTGCAGAGTTTATAAACTGTACTAGGGAGAAACTCTGACTGCATTCTTGGTGTGAAAGGCAGACCCTATTGAAGTGAATGTCTAAACTAGGGGCGGGCAAACTTTTTGGCCCGAGAGCCACATCGGGTTTCTGAAATTGTATAGAGAGCCGGTTAGAGGAGGCTGTGCCTTCCCATACAGCCAGCCGTAGCCCGCCCCCCTGGACTCTTGCCCCATTCACCCCTCCCTGTCCGCTGATCGCCCCCAGACCCTCCGCCCCAACTGCCCCCCCGCCATACCATCCAACCCCTCCTCTCATTCCTGACTGCTCCCCACCCCAGGACCCCTGCCCCCATTAAAGCCCTTGTTCCATGCCCTCTAACTGCCCTGACCCCTATCCACACCCCTGCCCCCTGACCTCCAGCCTGAACTCCCCTGCCCTCTAGCCAACCCCACCTGCTCCCTACCTCCTTACTACGCTTCCTGGAGCACCAGTGACTGGCAGCGCTACAGCCACGCCTCCCAGAGTGCCAGAACAGGCAGCTGCGCAGCCTGGCTGGAACGAGCACAGAGCACTGGGTCAGCTGCGACTCTGCAGCTGCGCTGCCTGGCAAGAGCTCACAGCCCTGCCACCCAGAGCATTGCGCTGGTGGTGCAGTGAGCTGAGACTGCAGGGGGAGAGGGGACAGCAGGAGAGGGGTCGGGGCTAGCCTCCTGGGCCAGGAGCTCAGGGGCCAGGCAGGAGGGTCCCGCAGGCCACAGTCTGCTCACCTCTGGTCTAAACTCTCATTGACTTCAACTCTGTCTCTTCTGGAGCGTAAAAAATCACTGAGCGCGCCAGCCTCAGCTGCTCTCTATGAGACACAAATAATCTCTGAAGACCTAGCGAGAGATGCTGGGGCTGGGACCAGGGAAACCCAATGGCTCAGGGCAGACTGTGGCACTTATCAATCCTGCCTGTTCATGGTGTGTCTCTCTAGTCCCAGATGCCAAGGGATGCCTGAGCATGGTGAATGTGTCTGCTCCTGCACAACTTTAAAGCCCCATGTGAGTCACTGCTAAGTATCCTGAGGTGAGCGCTCATGCAGTCAACCAGAGACCCTGGGAGACTGGTTAAATTCTGGTAAAGTTACAGGTGGGTGGAGGGGGTGTCAAAACTGAGTTTATAATGGAAAACCAAACTTTAAATCACAAGGGAATATACCCTTTCACTAATATCCTTGTTTTTGATGATCAAATGAACCAGAATCAGTAAAGGAAATCTGAGATGTCTTTAATCCTCCATTACTGCGGCAGAATCCTAATACTGCTAACCATTTCCCATAGTCAATTATGAAATTTTGACTCTTACTATCACTATTCTATCACCATCAGTGACTGATTTTTCAGCTACTGAATTTCTCTGCACCTGAATTTAAACTTTCTTTGCTGCTGCTGAAACCCATGACCTGTCTTGTCATGTTTGACTAATGAAGACAACTGCTTTCTTTCGTCTCTAGAACATCCTTTAACCTGCTCGTAAAATATTTCTCCATGCAGCTGTCAGCCCTCACAATCATTCCTTATATGTCTTATTTTTCTGGCTTTTAAGTATTTTAGCTGCCCTTTCCTGAACTGTCTCCAGTTTGTCAGTATTTGTACTGTAATATTATATCCAAAAAAGAACACAGTATTTCAGCTGTGATCTCACTGGTGCAAGAATTAAAGGGTGAGAATAAATACATCCACAGTTATAGAGGCAACAGCTTTCTTCTTGCATACGAAATATATTACTGCATATGCCTTTTTAATGACAGTAAAATAATAAAATTGTTTACAAAGTGCCCTTCCTGCCTATGCGATATAACGTATAAAAGGCAATACAAAATACAGTAGATGTTGGGCCAGAATCTTGCTCCCCTCCTATGGCAGCTGCTTTTCACTTAACAAAACTTGCGAGTTCTTGTTCATGAGAACTTACCTTTTAAGTGTCCACAATTTTCTATTATCCATTAATTTAATCTCTTTTCTACTATTTCTTCCAAGTCATAAATATACTAAACATTGTTATGCCCTCCTTTAATTTATATATGGCACCACATAGGTGCTACTGTCCAAGCAGAGAATGAACCAAACCCCAATTGCTCTCAGTGGACCAGAGCGTGCAAACAAACTGGTTTCAGAGCACTGTAATTTCATTTATTTAAATGGAGATTATTCCAATTTACACCCTTGCAACAGAATAGAATTAGGTACTTTGTTTGGTTTTCTAACCAGATTTGTAACCGATTTACAATAATTCTAACCAACCTGCATTTCTCATTTTTTCCTATAAGAATATCATATAATTCCCTTTATCAGTAGCTATCTCACCTTGTCACTGTCACTTCTTTGTCACCTTGTTCAAACTCACATCCTATGCAAGGTCTAATTCAGTGGTTCTCAAACTTTTGTACTGATGACCCCTTTCAGATAGCAAGCTTCTGAGTGTGCCCCCCCCCCGAATAAATTAAAAACACTTTTATATTTAACACCATTATAAATGCTGGCAACAAGGTGAGGTTTGGAGTGGAGACTGACAGCTTGCCACCATGTCATAACCTCACAACCTTCTGAGGGGTCATGACCCCCAGTTTGAGAACCCCATGTTTAATTAGTTCTCCTAAGAAATGCCTCAGCACTGCAGAAAGTATTGAGTTTCATCATTACAAAATCAAAGTAATAAGTTTCCACAGTTTCATAGCAATATTTGGCTTGAAATTTTGGCTTAGTCTGACCCAGAAACTCAACCCACTCAGTGGTTTGAGCATTGGCCTGCTAAATCCAGGGCTGTGAGTTCAATCCTTGAGGGGGCCATTTAGGGATCCGGGGCAAAAATCAGTACTTGGTCCTGCTAGTGAAGGCAGGGGGCTGGACTTGATGACCTTTCAAGGTCCCGTCCAGTTCTAGGAGATAGGTATATCTCCTATTATTATTATTATTATTATTAAAACTCAGGGAAGATGAAATCATGTGAATCAAACCTAACACTAAGACAAACATCTCTTCCCATCTTTCTCCACCAAATTACCAAGACTCCAATTTATGTTGGAAGTTGGTCCAATTAAATATATTAACTCACCCATTTTCTCTCTTATCCTGAGACTGACACAGATACAACTAAATTAATGTGTCAATATCATGTTTTCACAACTATGCAAAAGCAGCACTTGAGTTTCAACAACTCTCTTTGACAGCAGGAGTCACAAAATGCGTGCTGGTCCAAATAATTAAATTCTTATTTCTGTTTAAAGGGAAAAAAAGCCTCTCACTTCCCCAATATGGTACATGAAATCTTAAACTGAATGACACTGAATAAATATCCTCTAATCTCAAATAAAAATTAAATCTTCAGGACAGGCAAACAGTTGAATAAGTACATAAAAAGGGAACTAAACCATTTTTGGAGTGGCTTTGGTTATTCAAGCTTCAGGAACCAAGTTAGATTGAATGAAACGTAACAATTCTAAGAATGTTATATGGGGGCCTAGAGATTATTTTACAGTTTAAACTATGTGTATTTCTAAGAATGACAGTCCCAAGATATTCAATTATTTTATACTTAAAAAGGGCTTAACACTTATTTGCTATTAACTCAAAATTTCTTTCTATGCCAAATAAATTCAGCATATGGTTTCCTAACTGGTTATATTCCAGAGAACACTTGCTTTGACTTCAAATATTTTTTTCTGTCAAAAATATGCAATGCTGAATGCAGAATGTCTTCTTCCTGTATATAACAAACAGGCTCAGCATAATAAAGTGTATTGAAACTATGCCAAGAAAAATCAGCTATTTACAATCCAACTGGCAAACTCTCAAACCACAGATAAATTCTAAACCACCAAGGAGTCATGTTTAAGATATACAGAGTGGTATTCTAACAAAAAAGCTAAAGAATAAAGTAGCTTTTATTCCCATGAAACTGATTAGAGGGGGAAGTTGCAGTATACATTCTAGAGGAGGGTACACTGTAAGAGATTGATCCTTCTGCCTAAATCAAGAACAACTGATTATGGACATCTTTTGTGGTGAAAATAAAGAATATAAACCATTTTCAAGGGCATTTTGAGAGACTTTTGGCTATAAAACTCCTAGAACTTGAAGGCTCTGGAATGACAAATCTGAAAAGCTGCTCTCCCAAATCTCTTGAGAATATTATCCTTAGGTCATCAGTGAACTTCATGTATACCTGTGGTAAGCGTCTGTCCCAAATCTGGACCTTAGCATCCAAAATTTGGGGGCTTAACATGAAACTCCCCCCAAGCTTATATCCAGCTTGGCTCTTATCTCGCTGCCACCAGATAGGATTTTGGCTCCTATCAGCCCGGGTTCCCCAAATATTCCTTGGGGGACCCCCTTTCTGGCCTCCCCAACTTCCCCTGGAAAGACCCCCAAGACTCAGACGTCTGAGTCTTACCGGCAAGGGAATTATCTACTTTCCCTCCCCCCTCCCTCTCAGCCGTTCTGCTCTGAGCAACCTGAGGGAGTTGATGTAATCTCTTTACATCACAATACCAAGAAAACCTGTCTCCGTCTTCCACAAAGAGACAAGCCTTAAACACCAGAGAACAGAGTTGATTCTC
>NC_133776.1:26300775-26308958 GCF_003597395.2 Chelonoidis abingdonii
AAAAAGTCCAGGTCTCTGATTGGTCCTCTGGTCAGGTGTTTGGTTCCCCCTTTGTTCACCCTTTACAGGTAAAAGAAAATTAACCCTTACCTATCTACTTATGACAATACCTTATAAATAATCTCTCTTTTTTTTGTTGTTATAAGTGAAGATTTACACCCTATTTTTCTATTTTTATTGAAAATATGTGAATAAAAATGCTGTGGACTCTTTGAAAAAGTCTTTTAAAAAAAACACACACACAAAATGGTACATTTTCCCACTGCATTAGTAAGAAGTATTCTTGGGAAATAATGTCATCCCATAGGTATGATATTCCACTTACAAAATTTTGTTTTAAATGAACACTTTTTGAGGTACAAAGAAGTTTTTTTTTCTATATTGTTGATACTTTGAAAATGCCACCAAAAACTTTTTAAAACATATTTGACACTTGTTGGACAGGCCACTGATAAAGGAAACAAACACCACAACCTGCAACTTTGATTGTTCTCACAAGAAAAGGTTTGGAAAATATCAGTATCATGTGGCAGCCTTTTTAATAAGTACTAAATTCTAATAATTTTAATGAGTTTAACACAATATGTCAACAGACAAAATGGCTGTGAATTTAATAAAGTCTGATACTTGTTTTTTTCTGTTAAAAGTGGTAAATTACATATTGTTTAAAAAATGTTTTAGTTAAATTATTAAGGTCTTTAAAAAAATGCACTGTGCTTCTTATATAGTACCTTCTTAGTTTATTGAAAATATCCAAGAGCTGACAAAGGCAGAAGAGGAGGGGGAGAGAAAGAAAAGAGACAGAGAGAAACAGACCAATGAAGAGTTCTATGTATTATCTGTGTTTAAACACTTCTACAGAATTTCATGAGTTAAGGAGATGAGGTGAAATCCTAGCTCCTCTGAAGTCAATGGGAATTCTGTCATAAATTTCAGCGGGGGGCAAGATTTCACTGACGATGAGAAGCCTTTTCTCTGAATATCCGGTTTTTATGTGCAATTCAGGTGAGTAGTGTTAACTTGTGTAATTACTTTTTGTTTAAAGCTCTAGCTGATTGATGTTAGTAACTGAGATATGGTTAGCAATGGCATCTGTCACTCTTTGAGCACTCATGGCCTCAGCTGCTCTCAGAAGACAAACTTTTAATCCTCTGTTGAAAGGTCAGTTCAGCATCATGGCTTCTGCAATCCCCAGCTAATTTGCTTCATTTTCTTTGGCTGTGAATCTGTTAGTCTTAAAACTTAAGGAAAGGCAAAACTTCTGCACATGCTAATTGAGTTCAATGAATGGAAATATCATACCTTGATTCTAAATTCCAGCTGGTTGTTAATTGTGTACATCATTTCTGTCCTTTCCATTTTTCTAGCCCCTTCGTTGCATAAACGGACCAACTAGAAAGAAAAAGTGTTCCTGATTTAATGTATTTATATATTGCATTACTAGCTTTTCCTTTACCTGGCAACTTTTCTGTGGAAATGCATACCACTGAAGAAGCAAGAAAATCAAAGAAACTGATACTTTTACAATAAACCACAAAGAAGATTGATTATTCCACACAGAGTAGTACAAGTGGCACAAAGTATCTAACTCAAAAGGATTGCAGATCGTCAGTCCAAAAACTTAATGGGCACCCTGAGAGAACAAACTCTAACTTTGGCAAGTAAGTGAGTTGTGTAGTTGTGACCCAATGTTATATGCTGCCCTTACAACTGCAGACATGCAAATTGTTTACTAAAGGAAGATACCAAGGCAAACATTATGATGCTCTGTTGGCAAGCTAAGGAAGACAGTATTTCACAAAACTATTCACTCGTGCTTTAGATGTGATTTGAAAATGTGTTATATTCCTCTAGAGACCCCAAATAAATAAATAAATTTAAAAAAAAAAAAAAAAGAGGAGGAGGAAGATCAGGCATCTACATATGTTAAATGGAAAAAATAAAATACTTCTTAACCCCTTCCATGGGCACCCTAAAAGTCAAAGAGCCCCTTCTTGTTTCTCACTTCCTGGAAGAGGGGAGAGAGCTGTCTGAGCAACAGCATACTCCATTGATTCACTTAGTTCCCCAGATCCTTCCAGTACCACAGCAATTTAATGAAAAGCATAGCTAATGTACTGAATGCTAACAACATGACCCCTGCTAATCCCTGCCAGTGTTGAGCGGTGGAGAGTAGGATGAAAGTAGGAACACAAATCAATTGAGTCTGTCTGGATAGCCTGCCAGGATAGCCTTCTCTAGGCTAACTTGCAGCATCAAAAGTCTAGAAAGGACAAAGAAGCCTTCCAGCTTTTCTAATAGGAAAAAAAGCTCACCTTTTATTTTGCTATAATTGTTGTTGGGAAGATAGAAAGCAGCATGTTAGCAAGTTAGGCTGTTCTACTTTTAGGGGATTTTATATAGGAGACAAATTAAAACTATTTTGTTGCACATGACTAGACAATGATTTCAGTGCAACAGCTGAGTAATTTGAAGAAGATGGGGACAAAGCCCTTATACACTAAGCTCTAGGATATCCTTCCCTAAGGAAAAAAAACAAACAAACTGTAAAACATTTGTTCTACAGGAGGATTTTTATGAGTCAGAGATAAAAGTCATGCTTATCAGGTATAGTTAAGCAGCATCTGAAGAAAGGGGTATGAACAATATCAGTCAGGCAAATTCTCCTCCCCCTTCTCCTTTTCAGTCTGAATACTCTGTACACCACAAGAAGTTCCCACAATAAAATGCAAGTGTGTTGGCAGCAGTATTCTGTTACTGCAGCAGTTTAGATTTTTTTTCTGAGAAAAAGATTGATTTAAATGTGAAGCTGATCTGTCAGTGACTGTTCCTGAATAAATTAATTTGGCATTTTCATCCTTCATTACTCTTCCGCTTTAAGAGAAAATTTGTCAATTTCCATGCATAAATAATTTAAATCAGCCAGGAATGCTCTGAGCCTAAGGCAGTGTCTAGCCCTAACATGTAGGGAACCTTATTTCCAATAGGATGCCCAATCCACCAAATTTAATGACATTCAACTGCATATTGCAGGATCTCAAATTCTAAGATCTCAAAGGCTAGTCTCTAGATTTCCATTTCAAACTGTCTCTCTTTTTATTTCAAAAAGCTTTTGAGGTCAACAGTGATTTTACAGAGTTTTCACTGTGAAGTTGGATGTTGTCACCAATGCCAAATTCTGAAACCTCATTATCAGCTTTAAATGAAACCTATTGGAGGTTACTGTAGAATTAATTATGGGCAATATTTATGCTTCATGTATTAGTGGGTTGTTCCTCTATTGTTGTGTGTATTCAATACTTGTTCCATGCTGAAAAGCGATTTTCAACACACCTCTTATTGACTGGAATGGTTTAATGTCACTAAAAGAATAAATCCTTAAATGTTGTTAAGAGCTCCAGTTTTCTAACTGGCAGTTTCCAGGCTTTGGGTGTTATACCTCTCTCTCTTTTTTTGGGACGGGAGAATAGAACCAAGTTGTCCAATTTCATTATGAAATGCATGATCAAGACAAATAATGAAGGAGACAAATAATATATCAATTAATATATAAAAAATAAGGGGGCAAAGCCATTTGGAAAAACAAAAGTGAGCATGTCTCAGATTGGCATATTGAATTGTCCAAAGCACGCCGCACAACTGAGGAAGAAAAGAGTCTAAGTAGAAGGTTGGCTGCATAGGATTTGCTTTTTAAAAACATACCTTGCTCACTTCTTTTAAGGCTCGTTTGCAGATCTCATATTTTGGTGACTCTTTAGGGGTTTTCTGACAGATAGTCTGAAATAAAAGTCAATCAATTCAGAGAACTGAAAACTGTATATTGTTATATCTAAACCAGATGAATACAAAATTACTATACAATTAATGAAATTAAACATGGAGAGGCAACATGGAAGCATATTTTCCTACCAACCAGAGCTCCTCGGTGCACATGGAGTGCGTATCTACTGATATGCTCTTCAGGGAGCGCAGCATGCCAATATCAATCCATGGTCTGATGCAGAGGGAGGGGGTAAGCCACAGACCTGCCTGCTCAGAGCACCATGTCCTCACAAAGGCCCTGGTGAAAGCAGCCCCTGTGCTCCCTTTCAATTGTCTCTGGCTCTTACGAAGACCATGGAAAGTGGGGAGGGAGGGAAGGTCTTTGCATTCTTTACTCCTACTGTATAAGGGTTAAACATAATCCAGTCACTAATGTTCAAAGCACTGTGGAACTTTTACTGAAAGTTGGCTAACTATGTAAGTTGGCCATGAAAATAAAAGTTTGACCAAAACAAACATCTTGTATCAATATGTTCCTAATAATGAAGGGGCTAAATTATGTTCTTCACGTGAAATTATGTTTTCACAGTCTGAATGTAAGAAGAGAATCATACTTTTCATATTTCAGTTTAAGTGAAACAATGAAAACTCACTATAAAGAAAACATTTCGATATAAAGTTTAGAAAATTATCGCTGAGAAAAAAAAAAACTTTTGTAATTTTCCATTCTGTTCAGCTTGTTAGATGCTTTCATTTCTGAAGAAAAGACGTATCCTGAATTTAAAAAGAGTTAGTTTGGATGTTTTGGGTTTTTTTTGGTTTTGTTTTTTTTTTAAACAAACAGGGATTTATTGAACAGTAGAGTATGGCCCATGGGGCCAGGATATATAAACTAGCAACTGTAGATATATAAAGGACAATTACTTCATCAACCACTGTGAAGTACTGAACACATCCCCACAGTTATAATTACAGAGGTGACTGACCTGCATAGATCCTGATCTGGGTCCTACTAAAACTAGAATTCAGATGTGGATTTTAATCCATACCATTGGCAGCAGTGCAGATCACATTTGAGTCCTGGCACCAAACCAAAATGCCACAGACCTCATGAGTATGTATGTTTCCATCAGATTTCGACCTCCGCTTCCTAGCACTCTCCCTCGCTGTAGGCTTTCCCAATCCCTGCAGCTGTCTGTTGGAAGGGAGAACCTCACACACCCCACCATAACAGGATGGTTACTAGCTATGGATGTAAATGATGTTTCCCTTTAGTGGCTGCCCCATTGAGGGCCCAGGAACGATTACTAAAACGGCTAGCTAAGGATCAGATTGTGACCCCCCTTAATTTTCATAGTGCCAAAAGGACTATTCCTGTGAGAAAAGTGAGGTGCACAGTCTGGTCCTAAAAGAGGAGCCCTTTAGTCAGCATGGCAGAAAGCCCATGTTCTGAACTGAAGGACCACGTTCTAGGCCAAATTCTGTATGTGTGCAACTTCTATGGTAGTTGTGTCTTGACTCTGACTTCATCATTCAGTTTCATTGGAGACTGGTGCCCAATTGTTTGACTTGAACTTCTACACAGTTCCTCGGTCACTGCAAGTGCAAATAAATGCCATCAACCACTTCACAATTTCCTCTTTGTTGTTGACAGACCAGTTTATACAACCATGGCCCCAGTCTAAACAAGGTGAGGTGGGAATGGGCCAATAATCAAAAAAGAAAGGTTGCTTAATTTCCAAGGACACAATATACACAGAAAAAAAATAATCTGTTCTCACATCCATCAGCAATGGAAGGCGTGTAACCCTCTGCATTGGAAGAATGAGGAAAGAGATCATAGGTAAATTCCTACAGTCTTCATGGGACTCAATCCGTGAGAGCACTTCCTTGAAGGCTGGATTTGTAGCTCTGAAGAAAAAAAAAGAAACCATGGGTTTTTGAAAAGGTTGCTTTAATTTAGAAATGTGAATTTCTCTTTTCAAATAGCAGTGATGACAGTAAATCAGAGGAAGGGCAGTCTGAGGGAATCTCATCCTTTTAGTGTTCAGTTATATTTAGAAATATTATACAAATATAACTGATATTTAGAGACATCAGTACAGTTTGCACATGCACGCACAAACTATGCAATGAACGATACAAAGGGAAAAGTATAAAAGCATTGCTATAAAGACATTAGTAAAACTATGCTTGTCAATGAAGACAATTTAACACATGACTGCAAACAGGATTGGACTCTACAGCCAAGTATAGTTTCATCCTCAATTACATCAATGGAATTAAATATGAGCTTTAAAACAAGCATGTGCTTAAGTGATATGCTGAATTGGAGCCTAGATGTTATGCTTCAAGAAATCCTGATTGCTACTGTTAAGGGATGATCTTAAGCATCATTTCTTACAACAGTTTCTGAAGTGTTCGCTGTTGGTAGACTTCATTAGTACAATATTTCACGTATGGGTCAAATGTTGATGCAGTATGCTTTTCAACAATATCACTGATATCCTCTATGAAGATGTTGTTCTGATGCCTTGCTTCAAGTTCTTTAAAGAACCTGCAAAGGAAGAGAAGTAATTACCAATTTCACTAAACATAATTCATAATGGTTTGTCTCTTGTAGCATTTCAAAGTTCACTTGACAGGATATCGGATCATTTCACAAAACTTTTAACCACATAAACAAACAAGGGACAATAAAGGGACAATCTGAGAAATATGGAGACTAGACGGGTGGAAAAGATTTACTGATGCAAGACCCTCATCCCATGGGCTCAACCGTACATGTATTTCTTGCACAATATAGGTAAAATAAATGTGGTGTAACCTGTCAGACTTCAGCAGAAGCAATGCTGGTCAAGTTATTTTTCACAAACAGTCAAAATAGAAAGAGTACTACTAATAGGGTTGCAACGGTACTTTTCAGCAATGTGTCTGAAAAGGAAGTGAAACTACTTGAAACACACCATCTACAATTCTACGAGTATTGAATCTTTTCTCCTTATAGTAATGGACGTGCGATAGCATAGCTGCAACAATAACTGGAAAACTTCACACCAACTAAAATGTCAACTACAAAACTAAAATGAAAAATTAAATTAAATTGCCGGTTGATGTGCTGAATGACCTGATAAACAAGCAGAGTTCCCACCCTGCTCCAAACAGAGCGCACACTACCTGCTCTATACCATTCAGCATACCATTAACGAAAAACCCAGACAGGATATACTGAAGCCTAAAACTTAGATTGACCTAAGCTATGTCGCTCAGGGGTATGAAAAACTCACACCAGACACACAGTTAAACCGATCCAAGCCCTGGAATAGATACCGCAGGGTTGACAGCAGAATTCTTCCGTCAACCTAGCCACCACCTCTCGAGGGAGGGGATTTACTAGAGTGATGGTAAAACCCCACCTGTCGCTGTAGCAAGTGTCTACACTACAGTGCATGCATCTGACGAAGTGAGCATTTACCCACGAAAGCTTATGCTCCAATACGTCTGCTAGTCTATAATGTGCCACAGGACTCTGTCACTTTTTACAGATCCAGACTAACACGGCTAGCCCTCTGATACTTGACTACAGTACTGTAGTTACTGACAAAGTTGCCGTGAAAAATAAAGTTGGGTGGGGGTAGCTCCCTTTTATGGACTCTCAGCCAGCCAGTACCTATAAAATTCCTCTTAATAGCTGATCTCTACTTGCTCTACCTATAAAGAGTTAAAAAGTCTCACTGCTACATACAGGACCTGGCCTATCATTCCTGGCTCGTCATTCTGATCTCAAGTTTGTCTCCTGCTTCTGATCTCCCAGTATCCTGACCCAGCTGATTCCCAACTCCTATCTTGTGACTGTGCACTCTGGCTCTGACACCACTAGATGTGGCTGCCTACAACCCAACTGTAACAGTTGCAGGCAGTGACTAGAAACCATTTCCACCATTTTTTTAGTTGGCAGAAACTCTTAGCATATGACAGATTAATTTTATACAGGAAATGAACTATGACATTTCTTCCCATTTCATATTTTGGCATGCTGAAAAGATCATAGAATCATAGAAGATTAGGGTTGGAAGAGACCTCAGGAGGTCATCTAGTCCAACCCCCTGCTCAAAGCAGGAGGAATCTCAACTAAATCATCTCAGCCAGGGCTTTGTCAAGCTGGGCCTTAAAAACCTCTAAGAATGGAGATTCCACCACCTCCATAGGTAACCCATTCCAGTGGGACAACTAATAAAAGAACAGGGACGGGAGTGTGGTCAGAGGGTCATAAGAAGGGAGCCTGATGGGGACACCGAGCAGAGAACCCTGGACAGCGCCCACTGCTCCTCGAAGGCGTCAAGGGAGCCAGTGGACGCCGCCCAGAGGAACTCCGCCAGGATACGTGAACGGACCATGGACTGGAAACAAGCCCCACAGTC